>NC_056730.1:659100592-659138092 GCF_019279795.1 Protopterus annectens
TCACAAAGGTCTACAGAATAAGGCATGTTAATTGCTGTTGACCTTTAGGGAAGTACAGTATACAAATATGCTTTAGAATAATACTGCAGAAAAGCTTTATTCATTTTATGGTCAAAACCATGAATGCAGTTATTTCTGTAGATTCTCAATGGATTTGTATCATTTAGCCCTTCCTTCTAGAACAATTCTGTAGTAGAACATTTCTGAAAAGGAAACAGGTCTGAAATAAATTAAATATATTTGGCAATCTGTTTGAAGTAACACCATAGTTTATTTTGATTGAAAAGGGATGAATCACTGTAGTCAAATGTCCTTTGAGTTTTCTTTCCCTTTTAGGCACCAGTCATCAGTCTGATAAGGTAAACGTTGCCATGAAGTAAAGAAAAAAATTAATGAAATAATATTTCTATGTTGTTTTGTGTTTTTATGAAAGATCTTCCTTAGAAAGCTCACCCACTGATGCTGGGGCAATGAATCAATGTAATGTATTCATGATCAGGATTTGTGACTAAACACTGTATTCATTTGGGCTGATTAGGAAGGAGCCAGACGCCATGGCCTCTGGGTAGAATGCCAGAGAAGTGTGTGCCTGTGGAGGGAATGCCATTTACCAATGATAAGGATACATTGTGTGTGTGTGTGTGTGTGTGTGTGTGTGTGTGTGTGTGTGTGTGTGTGTGTTTGTGTGTATGAGAGAGAATATGGGCCTATCTATTACCCTTGTAAAATCGATATGTTACAGTAGTACAATGTTTGGGTCAGAAGTGAATTTATAGGAGGGAGAAGCTCATTTACTGGTCTCTGGCCAAGCTGTGCTGCTTGCTTTTGGAGTCTGGATTTAGTTCTTGGCAGCCATCTACATATACCCACTTCCCATATCTAACTAGTTGGGCTGTGAGACCCACTGTTCACTGGGAATGGCATTCCTCAATGTAATGACTGTATCAGTAAGGAAATGTTTTATTGTAAAGTGCACATCAGATGAAAAAAATATCTGACATATGCCATTTAACTGAGGAATGGGTACTCTGAATGCAGTGTAAACATTTTAAAAATTGCTGATGTTACAATACCGGTATTACCAAGTTAAACACAATATGCTTATTTTCAGTTAGCTGCATATACATGTATGTTTTGACTCTGAGGCAACCTTTATTTTCTTTACACAGCCTGATTACTTAAATGCATTCTTGAGTGTTTGTATCTAGTAAATCTCTTTAACTTCTTGGCTTTTTAAGTACAATTCTTTCAAGATTTTTATTTATGTAAAAGCTTGGCATTCCGAGGGCTTTATCATTATAAGGCTAATATGGATTTGTGCTATGCTACAGACCCTTGTTGCACCTCCATTTAAGTTATTAGACTACTGTCTCTAATTCTACTTGTAATATTTTGAATGAGGTAAAGGACATTGTGACAACTCACTCTTGGGGCTGGCTATTTTGTTCTTGTTCTTGACCCTCCTCGACAGGGTGGCACTACCTCTGTCAGAATCATTTTATGCCATGCAGGGGTAAAACTTCACCATGACAAGGGTCCAGAACAAAAGCTATAAGAGGTCTTCCAGTATCTGAACTATGAATCTCCTCAGACTAACTAAAGCTAAACTCTTATAAAACAAACTACATGCTATTTGATGGAATAGAATACAATGACATTTCTTTTCTACCACTGCTGATTTACTCTGGAACTAGGACTTTTATTGGAGATGTAATTACTTCTAAATGAAGCTCCTGCTTGACAGTTCACTAAACTACTCTGAGCAAGTTTCTGTAGCAGCCAAAAGAAGATCCACACAAAACTGATATAACCCCCTATATTGACTAAATGATTCACCAAGCCCCCTCAAAGCTTGAGCCCAGTACTCTCCTTGAGAACTGTTATCCTCACAGGAAAACGTACCCAGTGATGAACATGTATAACCCTTTTGTAAAAAAATGCAAGACTTGTACTTATGCTCCAAAGAAAACATATCAACGCAAGGTATTCAGTCAGCTCAGCTGAATGTCCTTCTATAAATGCTAACTTACCAACTATTTTTAGCTGTGCCAATGAAAACTGACTCTGTTCTCTTTTTTCCATTTTTTTTAGTCATACTGTACCTTAATGAATCTAAGATATATTAAAGATTCAGTGTTAACTGTCCCTTCTAGCTGGTAATAGGGCCTTTAGTAATTATACCTCCCATTTCTGGAACAAACTGCCAAAGTTCATCAAATAATTATTTGCAAAGTTGCCCTTTAAAAATGTCTTAGGGAAATATTTTCGCTTCGCTTCTCGTTTTTCACACACTCTCTGCTGGGTTAAATACCTGTTCCTGAGTAGTGCTCTCACACTAGACGCTAATAAACATACAACGCTGTTAATAGGCGCCTTCTAGATATGCTAACAAACATACAACGCTGATAAGTTTGGATCGCAAACAAATGTTAGATATTGGTAAACCGAGTCATGCTTGTCCATAGTGCCGTTTTAGAGTTTAATTGAACAATCTACTGAAGAGCACTATACAAATAAATGATATAATACCTATTTACATTATTTGCTTTATCGCAAATAGCCCAGAAAGCTGGTAACTGTCTGACACAAACAGCGTGTCAGACTTGTTTTGTATAATCAGATATTGCATTGCATATAGATACATGCGCTAGCCTTTACATTTCTAACAACTACATTTGAGGGTATACATGCTCATTTGTTTAGGTTATAACACCGACAGCACACAACATCGACAACGACATCACCGACACCACATCATCGACAGCTCACAAACACGACACCACACACACTCAACACATCATCACAACAATCAATAAACAAAACAAATTCCCTGACCAAAAACCACACACAACACAAGCACACCTAAATCCTAACAAACAAACACTAAACCTTACACACAACTATCCACTACCCTAACCGAAACCTAACCCTAAGGTCCGTCACTATCGCACACTAACCGAACCCGCTCCCTGATGTCGGTCTTCTCATCTGTCGGCCATTTACATGCAATGCACGTGCGTGCGAACGCATCTAGGGACATAAGAATCTCATATGCCTAGTACTACTAATTACACACTTTCTACAGATGAAATTGTTTCTACCACTGTTTATTCTTTATCTCTGCATTTTGCATAACTGTTGAGTCACAAATGTACCTGATTTTTGTAATGTACTTACTAAGTGATTTGAACAGTGTTGATTTTTACTGATGTATTGTTGCATATCTAACTAATTTGTGCCTGAAAAACCTTCTCTGCTTTCTTATCCCTGTTTTAATGTTTTCTCTTCCTACTTTCTTTAGTCTAGTGAACTAGTACATCCCTGTACTGAATAACCTGCATAATCCCTCCTGGAAGCATTGGAAACTTGACTGAACTTGGATTCCACCTACCAGTCTCAGTGAAAACAACCTTCTAAGACTGATAAAGTACGTGTATATCCAGCTACCTGTACTTTATACCAATATTTAAGATTTAATGGTTCTGTCTTGCTGGGCCAGCTTCCCACCCAGAATAGCCAGCAGCCAACTTGCCCCTATTTTTTCCCTTCCTGTTCTCTTTAGCTAATCCTGTATCTAGCCTATTCTCTCTCTCTGTGATACTTCCTTACTCACTATCTCCTCAGCCTGTTACTCTGTATGAGAACACTTAGCTGTAGCTAAGCGACCATCCTCTAGGTGGCGCTCTATCTTCAGCTTTCTGCATTTATATCCGTACACCAGCTTCATTACCTTACTGCCCCAACCCTGCTTCTAAGTTTTTACTTTCACTGACTTATTCTATCACCTCTCCCACCCAAATCCCAGGGTACCTTTACCACACTCTAACTCTTTACTTCCCTACTTTTCTCTCTCTAGCCTCAATACATACTTCCACATACTTACCCTCTGACATACTTGTTTACATTTCCTGCTCTACACATTGTCTTCCTTGACAGCTCTCTCTCTTGTCTCTACCCACTCCTGCCCCACCCGCCCCAGTGGTCCTACCTTTATACCACTAGTAGACACCCTATCCTTTCCATACCAATCAGACACCTAATATCACAAACCAACCCAAATCTCTCCTTGAACACCACACCCACTAATTATCTAAACCTCCTCCCCCTATCTACTCTCTTTTACAACTACCTCTTAACATACCTCAAACTACATCTTAACTCTTTCCTAACCTCTATTCACAGAAAAATGGGTATATCAATCACCCCTCCACAGCTTAAACAGCTCTTCTGCTTATCACTTATATCTTCTCTTATAATTACTTACATCCTAACCTCTTATGAATACCCATTGAACTCTTCTTATTCATTAAGTACACCAGTACATATACATCACCCTTCCCTCTCCAACCTTACCACACAACCCAACTATCTACATGCCAAATACCATAGACTATCTCACTTCAAGTTGAGTAAACCTAAACCCAGGAAAATATCTGACATCTTTTACTTACTCCATCAATCAAAATACCTTAAACTCCACCACCTTTTTTTAGATGGAGACATTCATCCTAATCCTGGCCCATAACATAATAAAACAACAACACACAAAGTACTAGATAAAACTACATCTCTCTCACTTTCCATACCCAACAATTCTCTATTGCCCATCTCAATATAAAATTAGTCAAATCCATGCTCTCCTTGAAACCCATCAATTTGATATGTTATGCTTAACTGAAACATGGCTAAAGCCATCAATCAAAGACAATGAAATCAGCCCACCTAGTTATAATATCATTAGACATGATCAAAAGGGGAGGAGTAGCAATTACAAAACACAACTCCAAATTAGTACTTTAAATCTGACTTTTAACCTTGAAAATAATGCTGAAATAATTAGCTGCAAACTCCAAGTCAATACTACTAAAGCCATAAATATCATATGTGCATATCTCCCTCCTGGAAACAATATCAACACTCTCAAACATATCCTCAATTTTTTCTCTACCAACCTCCCTCAAGAAACACTAGTCTTAGGTGATTTTAACATCAATTGGTACTCCTGTAACAGTACTAACCCCACCTCCCATATAAACCTATATGGCTTTAAACAACTCATTAGTAGTCCTACAAGAACTAATAAAACCAACAATAAGGAAACCATCTTAGACTGGATTCTTACTAATGCTTCCCAACAAACCTATCAATTAGGCACCCTTCCAGATGAACTAAGTGACCACTCACTAACTTATATCATTAGGCACAAATTAAACCTATCCTTACCTACCACCTACAAAACACTAAGATCAAAAAAACAATTCAACTCTGATCAGTTTCTTGCTGAACTAAGACAATGTAATTGGTCCCGACTAAAATACCTTCCACTTAATGATGCTGTTGAATACTTTAAAAAATACTAAGCAAAACTCATTCTCAGAAATAAAGATAAATGGCGTTCCACTAAGAACCTAACTGACCACCATAACTTCAGAGAGCTTAGAAATAGTACAAAAAAAGCCATCCTGGCAGATAAAAAGAACTATTACTTTCAACTACAACAAACCACCAAAAATAAACCCAAAAAATTTGGGCTAGTATTAATAATCTTCTATCCCCAGGCCAGTCATTCACACCAAATCCCCAGGACTCTAATCCAAACAATCCTACACAAATAGCTAATGACATCAACTCTTTCTTCACCAATACTATCCAAACTCTAGCAAATCACCTACCTCCTGACACCTCTAAATTACCCACACCTACCTTACATACTTCTCTTCCCCTTTACCTTCAACCTGTATTTACCTCATTTATCTTATCCCTACTCCATAAACTTAAACCCACCACACCCTCTGCAGACAAACTTCCTGCAGAATTTCTGCAGATAGGAGCTAAAGCCATTGCCTATCCCATCTCAATCCTGATAAATAGATCTATAAAGGAAGGAATTTTCCCTTCCATTTGGAAGATATCTCACATCGTCCCACTACACAAAGGGGGCAATTCTAATGACTTCTCTAATTTTCGTCCCATAGCATTGCTATCACCTATAACCAAAATCATGGAAAAATGTATCCATAAACAACTCCTTAACCACCTTCTCCATAACAACCTACTTGCTAACAGTCAACATGGATTTAGACCTTCTCACAGTACCACTACTGCATTACTCTCCTTTACTAATGCTATCAACCATAACCGTAACAACACTAATCTATCATCTTCTATCTTCATAGATCTTTCAAAAGCTTTCGACATGGTTAATCATAAACTCCTTCTGCACATACTAAACTCTCTTTCAATTCATCCTTCTTCCTTATCCTGGTTTACATCTTACCTAGAAAACCGTCAGCAGGCAGTACTTTGGAAAAACTCATTATCTAATCTCCTTCCTATCGCTTTCTATATTTATTCTCCAGTCAGCTATTCCAAAAACTACTTGCATACAATATGCAGATGATTCCACTATAATCTGCACTGCTTCCTCTCAGACTGAACTCCTGTCACTTACCCAAAAAGCTTTTTCCACTGTTGAACACTGGTTCTCTGACCTCAACCCCAAGAAAACAAAGTTGCTATTGTTCTCACCTACCCACAAATCAACCTTTCTTAACTTCTCTATTACTTCCTCTGATAACACTCTGATTTCTCCTGATTCTACTACAAAACTACTAGGAATAACTATTGACAACAATCTCAATTTTGATTCTCATATAAACAACACAATAAGAGTAATAAACAAAAAGATTGGTTCCCTTTATAGAATCAAACCATTCCTTACACCTGAAGCTCGGACCACCTTAGCTAGTTCTCACCTTATCTCTACCCTTCTATATGCTTCCCTATTTATACCAATCTCTCTAAAAATAACCTTAAGAAACTTGCTACATCTTACCATAATATTGCTCAATTTGCCACAGGATCCCTCTTCAGAACCCATCACTGTCTTAACCTAAAACAACTAGGCTGGCTTTAACTTCCTAACAGGCTCATTTATCAACAGCTCTTAACTGCTCACAAAATTCTATATCAGCCTTCTAAAACACCAATTCTCTCTAACCTCATTACGCCTTATAATAACTTGAAACACCTATGCTCTTCAAACAAACTACTGGTTAATATCACCAAACCCAATAACTCTGCAGGTGACAGCCTTTTTTCTAACTCTGTTGGAAAAATGTGGAACAAACTGCCATCTGATATCTCATCTTTGTCTAGTCTTCCACTCTTTAAAAGACAGCTGAAAACACATCTCAATAAACACTGGCTTTGTTCCTGTAACAACGCAGATTAACCTTCATTTTTC
The DNA here is from genome assembly GCF_019279795.1 of Protopterus annectens. Lineage (NCBI taxonomy): Eukaryota > Metazoa > Chordata > Ceratodontiformes > Protopteridae > Protopterus > Protopterus annectens. Next base: position 659,107,839 of record NC_056730.1, read on the forward strand.
CTTTCCTCCTTAATTCCTCCTCACACAACATCCTATAGACATATGTAAAAAAAAAAAAAATATATTTTTAAAATATTTTAATTATTTCTTTCACCTTTTTCCATATTATATACTTATATTTTTAGAATTTGTATAGCAAATATCTACTTAATTTGTTTATGTTATTTCCTGCTATGACTATGCCTTTCTGCATGTGTATCTTATGTTCTGACTCAATGTGTTTATAATTTTTACCTTGTATTGCCTGTTTCTGTGAATTACTTGTAATACCGTTGGAGCTTTTCTCCCCGGACCTCCACTGAAAATGGACATATATCCAGCTGGACTAGCCCGGTCAACAAATGTAAAATAAAATAAAAATAAATAAATAAATAAAATTTTGTTGCCAGTAAATAAGTGTAGTATCTGTTAATCATTTCTGCACACGTATTTACTCCTTCCCTTTTCTTTTCCTTTGTATACACTGGCAATTGTGATAGTAATAATTCTTAGTTATACTCGTAAATAGCTACATTTTTTTGTTACTTGTTAGTATCAAGCAGGTTTCTTGTAAAATATGTAAAAAGTTTGTATTTCCATATATCACTTGTGATAACTTTATATAAAACTACTTAATTTGTGTTTTATTTATTAATGTTTTTTTTTCTTTTTGCGGAGCTGTATACTGTATGCTTCTCACCTGGAAAAGGACTGGGAACTACTCAGTTAATAAATTTAAAATAAACAGAGAAAGTAAAAACTAATAAATAGTGTTTCCAACAGCTACACAGGAAGCCTGCATACCAGTGTAAGTCTGTAGGTGGGATCTGCTCCTCAGTAGCCAATTATAAGGTGCTGACTGCATATTAATACTAGGCCCTTCTGCAAGAAGCCATGTAATATAACCGAACTGTTGATTTATTGCATGATGCTGACCTTGCATCAAAGAGGCTGCAGTCCTACTATCCTTTGCAGTGTCCTAAGCAGGTTAAGATTGTGTGTGTGTGTGTGTGTGTGTGTGTGTGTGTGTGTGTGTGTGTGTATATGTTGGGAGAGGGGTTGCTTTTTATTTTAAATTGATATTGGAACTGGCCCAGGTTTTTAGTGGAAGCACTGGTTCATCTGAGTGTGTCTTAGGCATAAGAATAAAATGCATGTTTCTTCGCATTTACTTTTCATCTGGTGATGTGAGGTTATTTCTGCAAGAGTTCTCTGGCTTCCTCAAATTGAGTTATTTTGAGATTTCTGTATTTAGTTCAATGACGAATCAGTGACTTTAACATTGAAGTACTTGTCTAATATGAGTTATCTTATTTTTGCTTACGATTTTACTGTGATCCACAGTAAAGGAGAGTTACTCGACATGGTATTTGAATTGGTGGGTTGCAAACTGGCTCACAGAGAGAAACCACAGTTTGAAAGTAGCTGACTCCAAGTCAGACTGCCGACCAGTCATGAGTGGAGTCCCACAGGGATTGGTCCTGGGTTCTCTCCTATTTGGTATCTACTTCTCAGAAGTCCAAGCCAACACAAAGGGACTCTGGCTGACAAAGTTCACAGACGATTGCAAGTTGGGAACCATTATTAACTCCTCAAGTGATGCTAACATCTTACAGAAAGGCCACATTGAGACCAATGACTGGTGTCAGAACCATGGCCTTAGGCTCAATGCCAAAAAATGTGTCGTCATCCCCTTTTGGAAAAACCCAGTTCCCATGAATTACCACATTGATGGCAGTCCACTGAATACAGAAGGCGTTATAAGAGATCTGGGAACACAGGTTGACAGCAACCTCTCTTTTGACCACCACATTGCCACTGTGGTCAGAAAGTCCTTCTAGGTGGCACATCTCATTACTAACGGTTTTGCATCCAGGAAGAAAGAGGTCATTGTCTCCCTCTACTCTTCCCTCATTAGGCCAATCATTGAGTACAATGCCCCATTTGGCATGTACATCACTAGACACCTGCAACAACTGGTGAGGTCACAAAAGCACCTCACAAAGAAGAACCTAGGCCTTAAACACTTGTCCTATATGGACAGACTCAAAAAACTCCAACTATTCTCTGTCTCATATCGCCTACTTAGAGGCGATCTCTGCTTGACTTACAAAGCTATGTCTAACCCAGCTCTGTTAGAAATGTTACATCTAAAGAAATTCCAATCCCTCTGCACCACACGCTCCAGAGACCTCAACCTCATTACCACAATCAACAGAACGTGCTGGAGGGACAGGTTCATAACCCAGAGACTGCCCATGCTATGGAATAGACTTCCCATGCATGTCAAACAGAACACCTCACTGGCCCTCTTCAAGAGAAATCTTGATGAGTGGATGGGAAATAGAAAATTCACCTGGGGATCACTCCAGTGACTCTACTCGACAGAGGAACTGGGAACTAAGGTCAGGTGGCATGATGCCAGGGTAATCCTATGGGCTAGGCTTATAAAGGCTCCAGGGCCATTAGCCTAGTGCACACCTATGAACCTATGAACTGGATATGGTCACTTTGGATTTGGTAGTGAAGCCAGTCCCTTGGTCCAACCACTTCATAGTCTACTTCATTGTGGAGCTACAATGCCTCTCCCAGAATGTCCAGATTTTTGCCTCATATTTTTGGTCTATTCCTAATAAAATTTGTGGTTTTCTGAAAAATCTCTGGGATGATCCAAGAATTGAAGCCACTAAATGCTGACATAAATTTCAGTCTCAGACATCAAATCCTTCAGAAAATGTGTGTTAGCACAAACCCTGTTACTCTAGTAACTTTCTAAGTTTATAAGAGCAATATTTAAAGTCTGCCCCTATTTTTGGGCCTTTGTCCCCACGCATTTTGTCAGGCTTTGTCCAGATTTCTTGCAATAAGAGCTTGAGAGGTATGGGAGCTACCCCTTATGATGCATTTCTGTCTTGGCTGGTCATGTATAGGAACTGAAGAAACAGTACCAGAGAAGTCTTATTTCATGTACATGACCAGTTCCTTAGAGGTGAAAGTATTGATGATCCAGAAACAGTAGTGGCCTCCTATAATCAGGTAGCCATAGGCACTGTAGATCAGCTAGCCCAGTGCATACATACTTTGCCTTATTAGGGATCTGTGTACCATGGTTTGCTAATGAGCTTTGTTTCCTTGGGAAAGCAAGGCACATCAGTGCAGATGTACCTGTTTTTTTGATGACAAACTTAAGCTCGATGAGCATTATGCACCTTATGCAGAAATCATCCAGAAAAATGCAAAGTTCTGGTCCAGTAGAAGTTTTCTTCAGTTAATTGATTGATTAATGTTTCTGAATTGCTGAATTGTGTTCAGGTTGTACTACCTAGCCTGTCTGACCAGTCAGAAAGAATGTTTCAGCTCCTGAGTGTGAAGCTGTTCTTGTCATTGTAGCTAAAACTGATGTAATTAGGCAGAGAGTTCTGCTTAGTGCCTTCATTAGAGATTGACACTGTGGGAGATTTAAGCATGCATATTTATGTTCTGAGTGGTGTGAGTTCTCATGTGTTCACTTCTTAGAGGTCATATACTTGATATCAGTTATATGTCTATCAACCTGCTGACTAGGCTCATCCTACTAACTTGCTTAAAACCTGCTTAGATATTTTGGGTCCACTTATTCTCTAGATAGATAGGACCTTTCCAAGAACTGACATTTTTTACTTCTAACTTAAGAGGCTTTAGAAACTGCTGTTCTCACATAGGAACATAAGAACAGTACAAGGCAAATGATCATAGAAACCATAAAATGCCAAGCCATATTGACCTTTAAACATACACGCAGTTAAACGTTATTGCATACTTACAAACACCTAATAGTGCCCATCTTCCAAACTGAGCATGGCCGTACATGATAACTCTGGTATAAAACTGTATACCAATCCAGTTGTCAAGACTAACCTTAAAAGTTGTCAAAGTAGTTCTTTGCATGAATAGTACTTGTTACTTATTCCATAGACTGGATATATTGAGTTAGGAACCTACACCTCCAGCATGACTTGTTTATTTGTGGGTGTAGATTTAGGTCTTACTAAAGTGTGGTAGAACCACTGGTTTTGTGAAGTAATAGGTAGCTAAATGAGGCTGGGTCCTCCATGGCCCAAAAAGTGAGAAATGTCATCTCAGAGTAGCCAGTAGGCAATGAGTATAAGGAGAATTATGTTAATTATATTTATTTATTTATTTTATTTTACATTTGTTGACCGGCTGTAGAGGCCCGGGGAGAAAAGCCCAAAATCAGAATTGGGACTTTAGGAAATCTTTGAGGTGTTTTTTAAATTGGGTGAGAGAGGTTATGCCTTAGGTTGGTTTGGGAGGGCGGGATAAAAGGTTGGTAGGGGGGTGAATATTTTTTATTTAGGAGGAGATTCTTTCTGGGTGGTTGATTGAAAACCTCAGTCAATGTCCTTAGATTTTGGCAGTGATGGTGCCGATAGGGCATACCTGTAATGAATCTATAAAGGAGTGTGGAGAAGATGGTCTCCCAATATATAGTTTGTGGTGTGGGGTTAGGGGAAGTTCTTAATTCTAGACCATAACAAGTTTCATCATGTTGACTGACAATCAAACTAACATGGTATCAAATTTATATAATATATCATTGTTATCCTAACAACAGTTTGTAGTGTTGGGAGGGTTCGATTATGGTTTGTAAGCAGAAAAGATACATGGAAGGTGGGTGGGTTGTTTGGTTCTTTTCCTTTTTGGGGAAGAGGGAAGGGGAAAATTGGAAGTAATTTGGTTTTGGTTTTGGTTGGTTTAAGTAAAAAGATCTTAGTGAGATTCACTGTTGTTCTATGATGGAGCAATTTTTGGTAGCAATTTGTAGTTTGAGGGGAAGGGAGGAGCGAGCAGATTAGGGTTAATCTTTTGGAATAGTTGAAGGATTTAAGGCCTTTAAGTTTCTTTAAGTTTCTTGTTTAAACATCATTGGGGCCTTTACAACTGAGTGATATGACTGGATTTGTACCATACCAAAGGGAGCGTGGTATTTACTGTATTTGATTATGGGTCAAATAAGGCAAGAATACGGTAGTAGAATGATGACTTTAGATCTTGAAGATATTCCCTTAGAAATTAGCTGGGCCAGATAGAAGGATTTCCTGACTATATTAGAAACATGACTGAAGGAGACAGCATTGTCTATATAAATGACTAGGTCTCTTATGTCCGCATCTGCACGAAGAGCAAATAATGTATAACATATGAAGCAGAGGCAGCTTTTTTTTTGCAGAATGCTATTGTGATGTTTTATTTATTTTTTTTTTTTTGCATTTAGCTTGAGACCATTTTCATTGCACCAGGTTTGTGCACATTCTGGCCCTTGCAGGAACAGTTTAGTATTATTGAATTAGTGTATAACTGCCCAACTTGCAGTCATCATAAAAGTTGGTCCGCCACACTTCTGGTATATTGGCTCGGACATCTTCCAAAGAGATGACAAACAGAAGAAGGCCAAGCTACCCCACTAGTTATCGTTTTACATTCAGAGAGGGTACAAGTAACTCTTATAAACGGGCATCTCTTGGATAGCCAATTTGCAATCCAATGGACAACTTAGGGGTTTACATTAAGTTTTTCTAATGTTTCAATAGTTCCAGCCTATGGATAGTGTCAGAAGCCTTGGCCAGGTCTTGATAAACATCATGAAGAGAGTGAGAATCATCACTCTCCAAAGCATTTATAATCTTTTCAAAGAAGTTTACTACATTCAGAAGATGGGACTGCCCGTCACAAAACAAAACTGAGTGGGTTCTAGATTCATTAAGTTGCCTAAGTCTGTATAAATGAGTTCTGCAGTCATATGTCCCATGGCTCTGTAAATAGGCTGGTGAGGCTGATGGCCTATAATTAACCAAGGTGTAGAGGGTCACCCTTGCCTAGGGAAGTCAAAGTGGCTGTTCTCCTGTGGATAGGCTGAGGTTGAACAGTTGAAGTAGAGGCTTTGACAGTGCATTTTGGCACTTATGTGAATCCAGTCTTTTAGTTGTATGGTCTCATGCAAGTATTAATTTTAGTTTTGAAATGAATTGCAAGATTTGCTGCAAAGTGATTTCAGAGGAAAATACATTTTCAGTGATATGGAGGCAACATTGTGGGTAGATGGGGCAAAGTTAGTAATACATTTGTCTGCTAATATACTAGCTTGGGATCATAATGTGTGGTATAATGGATATGTTCAGTGCATTATCTGACATCATTCTTTAATTTCCTGACAAAACTGAAAAAGATCTGTAGTTTTCTGGAGTTTGTACTGACTTTAAGGTCATACTCTGCTTTATATTTTCTAATAGTGCTGTTAAGTAGATTTATTTTATTTATTTGTTGATTTGTTGACTGTGTTAGTCCCACTAGGCCAAGTGGTCTCTTCCTTGTGGCATGTTTCAGTGTAATCCTGATTGGGAGATGAGTTCTTCCAACTTTTCCTCATTTTTCGTCTTTTATTATATTGTTTGTTAATTAAGCAATAACCCACGCCTGGGAGTGGATAATGCTGGATTTACCCACGGTTGGCGTGGTTTGGTCACGAGGGCAAAGACAACCGTGGGTAAATCCATCATTACCCACACCCAAAAGTGGGTTATTGCTATTATACAATGACATTATTTAAGAAAAAAAAAAAATTAGTTTTCTTAAGTAATGGCATTGTATAATGCCTCCTTGCTGCCCTTCCGCAGCTGTCTGGTATTCTGCAGCAGTTTTGATGTACTGTGCATGTGTAATGCAGTACATCAGAGCTGTGGGTGGAAGCAGCGGAGAAAGCAAGATCTCCGTTGCTTTTTAGAAAGTGTCTCGCTATGTTAAAGGAGTTTAACATAGCGAGACACTTTCTAAAAAGCAACAGAGATCTTGCTTTCTCCGTTGCTGTAAGAAAAAAAAAAGAAATACTAATGGAAAAAGTCCGGGAGACCGGACCTTTTTCCATTAGTATAAGTCTAATTTGCAACGTGCACACTGACCAATCAGCATGCACATTTTGGAATATTAATGGGGGGTCATTGTATAATATGGGATTTATACCAGAGAAGATTATTCTTGAATTTACCATTAAATTTAGGGCAGATGGGTATTGGCTCTTCTCTACAGCTGTTTAGGTGTTTGTAAAAGTTGCAGGTATCCTTGGAAATAAGATCACAAACCCAGAGAAATGTTCCCAAATACAAAAATGTATGCAAATGTAGGAAAACTTTGCCAAGCACAGAACAACTTTGCAAAACTTAGAAATATTTTGGCAAACTCAGGAGAACTTTGGCAAACTCAGAACAACTTTTGCAGTATAAGAGGAGGTTAGAAAATATCAAGATACTTTTAAAATGAACTACGAGCAGTACAGTAACAAACAGATGGCATTTCTTTAAAAGGTAGAGGCTGAAAAATAGTGATAAATTCAAACAAATCATTAAATGCAGTACAGAACTGTTAAATAGCACTGAGATAGAGCATGTGCAAAGAAAATACTTATATCAGCTTTGTAGGTCCACAGACGGATTTAGATGCAATCCAAGGTCTTGAAGTCAAAGCTCTGAATAAATGAGCACAGTTTCATAAAAGTGGAAGACATTTATGCCAGTAGGATGAAAGAATTTTACTCAATGAAGCCCTCAGACCAATCAGATAAACACACAGTAATCCTTCAAGCAACAGTTCCCAACTCTGATGGGTTGTATTAGCCCTCTGCTTCTGCCAGAGTACAGAGGAAAACCTAATGATAATCTAATGTGACATGAAAGGTTTTGAGCTCAAGTGCAGTGACACATGCTTTAAACGCAGTCCAAGGTCTTGTAGTCACAGGTATCCAAGCCAGGCACAGGGAAGCACTGAATAAATGAACACAATCTCACAAAAATTTAAGGTCTTTATGTTAGCAAGATGAAAGACTTTTACACAATTAAGCAATCAGGCCAATCAGATAAACTCACAATAAGTCTTTGACCAGCAGTTTCTAACTCTAATGGATTGAATCAGCTGTATTCTTCCACAAGATTGCAGAGGAAAACCCTCTTAATGTAAAACAAGTTGCTTTTGATCTTAAGTGTAGTAACAAATGCTTCAGATGCAGTCCAAGGTTTGAATAAATGAGCATAGTCTCACAAAAATGTAAGGTTTTTATACCAGCGGGATGAAAGAGATTTACACAGTTAAGTCCTTAGGCCAATCCAACAAACACACAGTAAGTTTTCCACCAGCAATTCCCAAGTTGGATGGGTGGAATCAGCCCTCTTCTCCCACCAGAGCACAGAACAAAGCCCTCTTAATGTAAAACAAGCTGGTTTTGAGCTCAATTTCATTAACAAATGCTTTACATCAAAAGGCAGAACTCCTGCAGTATCAAGAATCCTTGGAAATAAGTTCACCAGCCTTGAGAAATGTCCCCCCTCAAAAAATGAGTGAAAATGTATAAAATATTTTACAAACACAGAACAACTTTGCAAAACATAGAAATATTTGGCAAACTCAAAAGAACTTTGGCCAACCCAGAGCAGCTTTTGCAGTATCAGAGGAAGTTAGAACATACCAGGAAAATTTTTAAATGACCTAAGAGCAGTATAGTAACAAACAGATTGCATTTCTTTAACATGTGCTGGCTGAAAAACATTGTAAAATTCAAACAAATCAATAAATGCAGCACAGACTGTTAAATAGCACTGAGATAATTAGAGCAAGTGTAAAGAAATATTTGTTTCATTTTTGTAGATTCACAGATGGCTTTAGATGCAATCCAATATCTTGTATTCACAAGTGTCCAAGCCAGGCACAGGGAAACACTGAACAAAAGTGCGCAGTCTCACAAACAGTATGGCTTTTATGTCAGTAGGATGAAAGGCTTCACTTATGTCCTTAGGTCAATCAGATAACACAATAAGCCTTCCACCATTAGTTCCTAACTCTGATGGGTTGAATCATCCCTCTGTTCCCATTAGAGTGCAGAGTCAAACCCTCTTAATATAAAACAAACTGGTTTTGTGCTCGAGTGCAGTAACAAATGCTTTAGATGCAATCCAAGGTCTTTTAGTCACAGGTGTCCAAGACATGCACAGGGAAGCTCTCTATAAATGGGCAAAGTCTCACAAAAATGTAAGGCTTTTATACCAGCAGGATAAAAGACTTTTACATGGTTAAGTCGTCAGGCCAATCAGATAAATGCACAATTAACCTTCCACCAGCAGTTCTGAAGTCAGATAGGTTGAATCAGCCCTCTGCTCCCACCAGATTGCATACTGAATCCCTCTTAATGTGAAACAGACTGGTTTTGAGCTCAAGGTCAGTAACAAAATCTTTATAATAAAAGGCAGAACTTCTGCAGCATCAAAAACCCTTGTAAAATCAAGAATCTTTGGAAATAAGTTCACAAACTCTGAGAACTGTAACCAAATACAAAAAAAAAAAAAAAAAAAAAAAACAGAGCCAACACATAGGAAGACTTCTACAAATGCTGAAAAACTTTGCAAAAGTTAGAAATATTTTGGCAAACTCGGGAGAACTTTGGCAATCTCAGAACAGCTTTTGCATTAGAGGAGGTTAGAAAATATCAGGATACTGTTAAAACAACCTAAAAGCAGTGCAGTAACAAACAGATGGCATTTCTTTAACAGGTGCAGGCTGAAAAACAATAGATTAGCTTAAAGGTGTTTAATTTTGCCTGTATTTAAGCCTCACATTTGCTAAGGTTTGTGCTCAATTAACTGGAGCTGCTCGGCATTTGGGGTCTTTTGCCAGATGTCCGGAGTGATTCTGCTTTAATCCAAGGCATCCAAGACAAAAAAAGTATACCTTGTGTTTCTACTGCACTTTTTAAACTGCATTGTGTCTGATTACTGCATTATTTCTGTCTTTTTACTGTTGTGACTACATTATTTTCTGCACTTGTTTTTCAACAGTACTTTAGCCTAGATAGCATAGTCTAGATTCAGATCTGCTGAATCTAGCCTGTTCTTGTTACACTTGAGCTCTAAACCAGTCATCTTACATTAAGAGATTTACACAATTGTCTTAGAAAGGCTCCAGAGACTTAGGCAGTAAGCCTCTGCTCCTCTAATCATACCAAGTCTTCTGAGAGACCTTCGAACGCTAAGTTTCAATTTTACTGCTATGTGGTGCACTTGACTGTATTTCACATCAACTGTTGCTTAAGAAAAGATCTGTTATGCTGTTTTATTCTGTTGCTATATGTAATTTAGGAAATAATATGCCAATTTTTACTCTGTTGCCTATTTAATTTAAGAAAAAAAGTATTTTACATTTATTTTGTTGTTGCACTTTTGTTGGTTATATTATAGACTGGATTCAGACTGGCTGAATCCAGTTCTGTTTGAGGATTGAGCAGTAAAATTCCAGACATCTTCTTTTGGAGAAACCCCCCCTGTACCATCGTGAGAGTAGCATACAGTAGGACTGTCTAATTGAAGGTTACTGGCTCAGGGCTCAGATTGAGCTTTTTCATTGCTTTCTTTGTATTAGCTGCTTTGCTGTTGTATTATACTTAATGACTGCATTTGTGCGGGTTGGTGCTTGTATTAGGAAGGCTCCAGAGAGTTAGGCAATCAGCCTCTGCTCCACTGGTCATACCAAACCATCTGAGAGAACTAAAAATGCTAACTTTCAATTTTACTACCGCATTTGTTGCACTTGACTGTATTTTATACAAACTGCTGCTTTTACTTATTTAAGAAAAGATCTGTTTTATTCTGATGCTATATTTAATTCAGGATAAGACAGTGCTGCTTTTTACTCTGTTGCCTATTAAATTTAAGAAAGAAAGTACTCTGATTTTATTCTGTTGTTGCACTTTTGCTGGCTATAGTATAGATTGGTTCCAGACCAGCTGAATCCAGTTCTGTTTGAGGATTGAGCACTAAAAATCAGGACATCTTCTTTTGAAGATCCCCTCCATGCCCTCGTGGCAGGAGCATACAGCATGACTGCCTAATTGAAGGTTACTGGTTCAAATAAATAAATGGTTGCAATAGCTCAGTTTGAGCTATTTCATTAGTCCAGGGCTCAGTCTGAGCTTTTTCACTGCTTTCTTTGTATTAGCTGTTTTGCTCTTGTTTGCTCATAGTGCACCATCATGCACCGCCATGCAGAGGAGGTAACTTTTGGTGGTTATAGATGCAAAAGAAACAATAGATGCATTTTCCCTTAGAAGCGGTTGCTATCTAGCAGAGCAGTTCTTAAACAGCTCTCAACTGTTCAATGAACCACCCAGCAGTGATTTTACCTTTTACCTATCAACATTAGACCTATAGATCCCCTTTTTTTATAGACCTAAACTGTACACCCCATAGGTTAGTCCTGCTAAAATAACTTACTACAAGATACCCCCATCTTCTTCTCTCATGCCCAGAACAGCAACACTAAACAGGTTGTCAGCTCACACACTACTACTCCTACTCATAATATGCACCCAACACATAAACTTTCATATGTGGAGGTACTCTCCAGAAACCTACCTAAACACCAGAGACCTCCAAAACACAAACATGCTACACCTAACACTACACCCCAAGCAACCAATACACATAAAACACTAGCACCAGTGTCTCACCAAATAAGCCCCTAAGGCAATGCACATCTGTTCCAAATGTTTTAGTTAAAGGTGACTCTATAGTGAGACATACAGATGCCCCACTCACCAGGTTAAACAAGGAGAAGGTTATGGTCAGCTGTCCATCTTATGTAAGGATTCATCAGATCACACATGCACCCAAGTCTCTCAACAACAAGTTCCATTATGACTCCATCATAGTTCATGTTGGTGTGAATGACTTGAGACATACCTCTCTGGACTATATGAAGAGAGATATGATTGAACTCTCTGAATATGTGTCCCAGGCAGGTATGTCCCTAGCTTTGAGCAGCATTTTACCCTCGTCTAGGATAATACCACAATATAAACAAAAATGATTGGCTTCAATAATTAGTTAAGTTTCTTGTGTCACTCTAAAGGGATCCAGTTCCTTTCAGCCTGGGATGACATGGTAGATAGACCACGCTGCTTTACCAGAGATGGACTTCACCTGGCACCTCTAGGCTTTTGGTTGCTGGCTAAGGTGTTTGCCTCCCCATAATACTTTTTTAGGCAAGGTCACAAAAACAAAATTTCTGATTTGAAAATATCAAACATAAAGAAACTATGAGTTATGCTGCTAAAGACTAGGAGTTTAAATCAGAAACTGCACTTTCTGGAAGCACTCCTCTCCCTGGAAGATGTTGATGTCTGTGCGGTCACAGAAACTTGGTTCAAGGCCGCAGTAAGTACCCCAACCTTGCAAGGCTACAGTGCCTTCCACACTTTCAGACCACAAAATGAAGGTGTGGAAACCAAAGGAGGTGGAGTATCTATCTTCATTAAAGATAGTTATGCCTCTAGACTGGCTAGACAAGATAACTTTGAGGAGTTACTCTAAGTCCAAATTGCCATGGGTAAGACACCCCCTTCATGTCATCACTGGTTACAGGTCCCCTTCCATGAACTAAGAAGCCCATACAGCTTATTTAGACCTACCTGGGACAATTAAAATGCAACCTAATACCCTAGTCATGGGTGATTTCAACTATTCCTCCATTATTTGGGAACTTTATATGAGCCCAAACTCACTCTCACAAAAGTTCCTGGATTTTGTTAATTCAAATGCCCTGGAACAAATAGCACCCCACAAGGGGCTGCAATATTCTAGACCTGGTCCTCACCAGTATGAGTGACTAATGCAATGTCTCAAGTGAAGGGTCTGCACTGGTTAAATCCGACCATAAATCAGTCATTCTTGAACTAGCAATAGCACCAGAACTCCCCAAAGGAGAAGTCAGGCTAAAACTCTTCACCAATGCTAACTACACCCTCTTAAAAGATGGTATAATTGACTTCCAAGCTCCAGTTCCCACAGATGGCATTGATGGCTATACTAAGGTATACACTGATGCCCTGTATAAACATCAACACAAACATATAGACACAGCCATGCCTGATAGGATTAAAGAAAGATCCTCAAGAAAAAACAAACCATCCTGGTGGACATGTAGCACTAATAGATTATACAATAAGTGAAAGACGTTGATGACTAAAAATACAAAAGCAAGAACCCAGAACTGGAAGAGCACCATCCTCGGCCTAAACAAGCAAATAAGATAACTCGTAAAATTCTCAAAGAGCAGCTATGAGAAAAATTTAGCAACCATAGCCAAGGATAACCATAAGGCTTTCTTCAACTATGCCCATAATCTAAAAGGTAGGACTCAGATGTGTGCTGAACTAATTGTGGATGGTATTGCTCACACTGGCCCTGTGGGAATTGCAAACCTGCTAACAGGCAGGTTTGGCAAAAACCTCACACCCCTATCCCCCCCAAGCATACCACAAACCATGTCTTCAACATCACCTCCTCCCTGCATCGCCAAAAAACAAGTCATCAATTCTCAATCCAAGACTAAGAACACGGCCTCCATGGGACCAGATGACATTCCAGGCCGTGTTCTTAATGTTCTTAAACAACAGCTAGCAACTTCACTAGGCACCCTATTCAACCACAGCCTGAATACTGGCTTTGTCCCCACTGAATGGAAAACAGCATCTGTTATCCCCCTCCACAAGGGCACCTTGGCAACAGAGCTGGTTAACTATAGACCCATAAGTTTAACCAGCCTCATCTGTAAGGTAATGGAATGAATCATCATGGGGTTTCATAAATAAGGATATAGGCAACCTCCAAACCCTAGACCTGTCCCAGTATGGTTTTGTCAAGGGTAGGTCATGACTGCTAAACTTGATGGACTTATTTGAGAATGTGACCAGAGCCATAGATGAAAGCAAAGCTATGCACACAGCCCATTTTGACTTGGCCAAGGCCTTCAACACAATCCCACATTCGGGCATCATTGACAAACTAACCCAGTTAAATATCAACTCCTATGTTATCAGGTGGGTTGCAAACTGGTTCACAGATCAGCAACACTCAGTCAAAGTAGGAGACGTCACCTCTACCAGCAGACCTGTCACCAGTGGGGTCCCACAAGAGTCAGGTGCTGTGCCCCCTCTTTGTTTGGCATATACTTCTCAGAAGTCCAGGCCAAAATGGATTAGCTGTGGCTAACCAAGTTTGTGGATGACTGCAAATTAGGTGCTATCATTGAATCCCCTAGCGATGTCAGTGTTCTTCAAAAGGGGCTTGCACAGACCAATGATTGGTTCCAAGCCATGGTCTTAAAATAAATGCTAAAAAATATATCATCATTCCTTTTTGTAAAAACAATGTCCCTGCTGATTATAAAATAAACAATAATACTCCAAGTACCAATTCTGTAGTGAGATACCTGGCAGCACAAGTTGACTGTGACCTCAGTTTCGACCACCATGTGCCTACTGTGGTGAAGAAGGCATTCTACGTCACTCACCTGCTTAGCAAAGACATCGCCTCAAGAGCAAAAGAGGTTATAACTCCCCCGTACTCATCCCTCATCAGGCCTATTACTGAATATAATTCTCCCTTTGGTATGTACCATGCCAGACACCTGCAGCAACTTGAGAAATGTCAGAGATTTCTAACTAAGAAGATTCAGGGTCTCCAGCATGTCTTATACAGACAGACTGAAATCACTGTCACTGTACTCAGTAGCATATGGACTACTTAGAGGTGACTTATGTCTGGCTTACAGGGCTATCTCTGACCCAAATTTTATGAAAATACTGCACATCTGTAAGTCATATAGGACTAGAATCACCTGTTCCAGAGACCTCAAGCAAGCCTATGACAGAAATAGAACCTGCTGGAGAGAGAGATACATCTCTCAGAGGTTGCCACTCTTCTGGAATAGGCTTTCAATCCATGTCAAGCAGAGCATCTCCATGACCCTGTTTAAGTGCAACCTGAATAACTGGATGGGAAATCATAAATTTCTGCTGGGTATTGCCCCTGCTTCTCTCCAGAACATGAGCAGCCCTTACTAGAAAAATCTTGGGCATAGACAATATCTCTCATCTAGTATTATATTGGGATTTTATGGCTAGGCTTATAAAGACCTTTGGGACAACAGTCTAGTAATATCCTATGAACCTACAAGATGTTCTCCCTTGCACCCTTGTGGCAGAAGAGTGTATATCCAGCCTTATTTGAGTTGGGGATTGCTGGAAGAAGGTTCATTCATTGTGTGCTTTCCTATTGGTAGATTAGCTTAAAAGTGTATAATTTTGTCTGTATTTAAGCCTCGTGTTTGCATGTTGCTGAGTACCATAAAATGGGGGTTAGCAGTGCCCTGTATAAACACAAACAAATGGAAACAGAAAATTTCCCTAGATATCTGTCAGTGGAACCCTAAGCTTCCTTGCTGCACTGTAGGCAACTCAGCTGAGCACTGAGCAGCGTTGCCACAGTTTTTCATCCCTAAACTTCAATAAAATAAGCCCCTTTGTTAATCATGGAGCATAAATTGGTCTAACTTGCCCACTCCCTAATAGTACTTACTGTATAAATCTGCTATAATGGATGGTCAGTTTCCCACCATTCCTCCAGCCAGCCTGATTGACATGGGCCTCCTGAGGCAATATAGTAATTGCCTCATGTATAGTGACAACCACTTAGTCCTAAAACAAATATCCTATGTGACAAATGTCATTACAATATAAAATTGGAATCAATCCCCTCACATAGCAACAAACAGGACATCAAACAGATTTTCTGCATACACACTTCGCCTGTCACACAAGATAAGGTCATGACACACAAACTCACATATGCAGAGGTACTCACTAGAAGCCTACCAAAAGATCAGAGACCTCCAAAGAGCAAACTACTTGCATGCACTGCAATGCTAATAGAAACCACTACACATAATAACACACATACCAGTATCTTAGCAAATAAGCTCTTAAGGCAAAATATATCCAAACCAAATGTCTTGGTTACAGGCAACTCCATAGTGAGGCACACAGATGTCCATCTCACCAGGCTGGATAAGGAGTAGGTCATGGTTAGCTGCCTGTCAGGTGTCAGGATCCATCAAATCACACATGCAGTCAAGTCTCTCAACAACAAGTACCATTATGACTCTGTCATAGTCCATGTTGTGGTGAATGACTTGAAATGTACCTCTTTGGACTATATGAAGAGAGACATGACTGAACTCTCAGAGTATGTGTCCCAGGCAGGTATGACCCTAGCCCTAAGCAGCATTCTACCTTCACCCAGGATGATGCCACAATATAGACAAAAAATTATAGACTTCAACAATTGGCTTAGTTTCTGGTGTCAATCCAGGGGGATCCAGTATTTGTCAACCAGGGAGGACATGGCTGACACACCATGCTGCTTTGCAAATCAAGCCCAATAATAAACACTGGCGGTACAAGGTCTGGGGTTTGAATAACCCTTGACATAAAACCAAGTGTAAAATACGAATTATGAGGCACCAGTTTAAGCTGTGGAGCAGAATTTATTTTAAAAAATGCAAACAACCAGTATGGGCTTGATGTGTTTACTGGATTTGTCCATTTACTTGTTGGAATCGTACCCATAACAGTACGTGAGCCTTTCGTTTGGATTATTGGCTTTCTGGCTGCATGTTCCCATGCGGCTTATCATTGGTTACAATAACAAAACATACAGGAGAGACAGATATATGTATCCCAGAGATTGCTGATCCTGTGGAATAAACTTCCAGTTCACATGAAGCAGACAGAGGTCCCCACTGACCCTATTCATGCACAACCTAGACAAATGGATGAGAGACCACAAATTAAAACTGGGGGTGCTGCTCATGTCCCTTATGGACAGGTGCAGCCAGTGTGATCACAGACTCACTCTGTGAATAATGCCCATCTAACCAAGCTCAATTAGGGTAACGCAGGTATAACATGGCTAAGCTTGGAAGGTTAACTCAGGTATAACTTGGCTAGACTTGTAAGGGCTCAAGGGCCGTTAGCCTAGCAACCTTCTATGAACCTATGAAGCTATAATTCAAAAAAATCAATAAATGCAGCTCATTTATTCAGAGTGTCCCTGTGTCTGGCTTGGACATCTGTGACTACAAGACTTGGATTGCTTCTAAAACCATCTGGACCTACAAAGCTAATATAAGATTTTTTTTTGCACTTGCTCTGTCTTAGCACTACTTAACACTTCTGTGCTGCATTTATTGATTTGGTCGAATTTCTCACTGTTTTTTTAGCATGCATTTGTTAAAGAAATGCCATCCATTTGTTACTGTACTGCTCTTAGGTTGTTTTAACAGTATTTTAATATTGCCTAACCTCTTCAGGCACTGCAAAAACTGTTCTGAGTTTGCTGAAATACTCTTGAGTCTGCCAACATATTTCTAAGCTTTGCAAAATTTTTCTGTGCTATTCTCTTATTTCATGCACTTTCTGTATTTTGTTGAACATTTCTCAGGGTTAGTGAATTTATTTCCAAGCATTACTGATCCTGCAGGAATTCTGTAAAGCATTTGTTACTGCACGTACTGCACTTGAGCTCAAAACCAGTTTGTTTTACATTAAGAGGGTTTTTTTTTTTGCACTCTGGTGGGAGCAGAGCTCAGTTCAACCCATCCAAGTTGGTAATTGCTGGTTTAAAGTTTATTGTGTTTTTATTTGATTGGCCTGATGGATTAACTGTGCAAAAATCTTTCATCCTGCTGGTATAAAATAATTACATTTTTGCCACAGTATAGACAAAAAAAATATCGACTTCAACAATTGGCTTAGCTTCTGATGTCAATCCAGGGGATCCATTATTTGTCAGCCTGGGCAGACATGGTTGACAGACCCCACTGCTTTGCCAGCGGTGGTCTTCATCTGTCTCCTCTAGGCTTTCGGTATTGGCAAAGGTGCTTGCCTCCCACATGGTGCCTTTTTTAGGCAATGTCATAACAACATTTCTGACATAAAAAAATCCACTCGAGAGAAGCTCAAGGTTATGCTGCTTAATACTAGGAGCCCAAACAGGAAACTGCACTCTCTAGAAACACTCCTCCCCTTGGAAGATATGGATGTCTGTGCAGTCACCGAGACATGGTTCGAGGCTGCAGAGAGCACCCGCCCATGCAAGGCTACAATGCTTTCCACACATTCAAACCCCAAAATGAGTGTGAAAGAACCAACGGTGGAGGTGTATTCATCTTAATTAAAGCCAACTACACCTTGAGATTGGTTAAACAGTATGACTCTGTTGAGCTACTCCAGGTAAAGCACCCTACCACATCATTGCTCGCTACAGGTCCCCTACCATGAACCATGAGAAGCAACACTACTTACCTGGACTTACTAGAGTCTCTCACTATACAGCCAAACCCTTTGATCGTGGGAGATTTCCATCAGTTCCATCAGTTGGGGCACATACACGAGCACAAATATGCTTACTCCGAGGTTCCTGGACTTTATCAATACAAATGCCCTGGAACAGCTAGTCTGCACCCCCAAAACAGGCTCAAATGTCCTAGACTTAGTACTCACTATCATGGGGGGGGGGGTCACTGCACTACTTCCTGTGTGTTGCCCTCCCTGGTAAGGTCAGACCATTTGAAGTAACGATCAGACCTGACACCCAACGGGAGCAAAAAAACTGAAACATTTCTCCAAAGCAAACTACAGCCTACTGGGTGATGGCATAAAAAGTTTCAAACCCCCTGCTAACACAGCCAACAATGATGCCTATGCAGAGGAGTACACAAATGTCCTGTATAACCACCTAAATAACTGTATAGACTCAGCTGTACCTGACCAGATCAAAACTAAGCCCTCCCGAAAAAAATAAGCCATCCTGATGGACCTCAAGTATAACTAGATAGTATAACCAAAGGAAGAAACTGATGGCTAAGAACAAGAGGGAAGTTACTCAGCAGAAGAAAACCCTCGACGGCTTGAGCAAGCAACTCAGATATATCTTATAAAGTCATCTAAAGCTAACTACAAAGCTAAATTAGCATCCCTAGCTAAGGATAATCATAAGGCATTCTTTAGCTATGTCTGAAATCTAAAAGGGGACGCCCAACTATGTGCCGAACTTATAGTGGATGGTACCTCTCATACCGAACCTGTGGAAATTGCCAACCTACTAGCTGACAGGTTTGGCACAAACTACATCCCACTGTCCCCACCAGCCATACCCCAAAGCATACCTGACATCAGTTCTCTACATAGTATCTCCAAAGAGCAGGTCATATCCACACTCTCCAATACTAAAAACACAGCCTCTATAGGACCAGATAACATCCTAGACTGCCTACTAATCAATCTAAACAAGACCTAGTGGAACCACTTGGCACTCTCTTTAACCACAGCCTGAGCACTGGCTTTGATCTAGCAGAGTGGAGAACAGCAACAGTAATCCCATTGCACAACGGGGGTCCATCACCTGACCCTGGTAACTATAGACCCATAAGCCTAGCCAGCTTTATCTGCAAGATCATCAAAAGAATCATCATGTACCTTATCAACAAGGACATGGGTGACCTTCAAACTCTTGACTCAACCTAGTTTGGCTTCGTTAAGGGTAGCTCATGCTTATTGAACTGGTGGACTTCTTCAAGGATGTCACCAAAGCCCTGGATGAAGGCAAAACAGTACATGCTGCCTATCTTGACTTATCCAAGGCTTTTGACACAATCATTTACTCAAGTATCATTGAGAAACTCTCCCAGCTGGGGATTAACCAATACATCACTAGATGGGTAGCCAACTGGCTCACTGACAGAATGCATACTGTCAAAGTTGGGGATTCCACCTCTACTAGTAGACCGGTTATCTGTGGCATACCACAAGGATCTGTGCTGGGCCCTATACTGTTTGGAATCTATTTCTCAGAAGTCCAGGCAAAAGTAGATGGCCTGTGGCTTACCACATTTGCTGATTATTGCAAACCGGGCACCATCACTGAGTCCCCAAACCAGTGTTAATGTATTACAAAAGGGGCTAACACAGATAAATGACTGGTGCCAAAGCCATGGACTAAAACTAAACACAAAAAGTGCATTATTATCCCTTTTGCAAAGAGAAAGTCCCTGCAAATTACAATATTGAAAGCATCCCCCTAAGCTCAAACCCAGTGGTGCGAGATTTGGGAAAACAGGTTGATAGCAATCTAAACTTCAATCACCATGTATCCACAGTGGTAAGGAAAGCCTTCTATGTTGCACATCTCATAAGTAAGGGCATCACATCCAAGACTAAGGATGATATAACACTTTTGTACTCGATCCTCATCAGACTACTAATAGAGTACAACTTTCCCTTTTGTATGTACCTCACCAGACACCTGCAGCAGCTGGAGAGACCACAGAGTTTTCTCACCAAGAAGATTCAGGGCCTCCAAAACATGACCTACATTGAAAGACTGAAAGCTCTGTCACTGTACTCTGTATCCCACAGGCTGCTGAGAAGCAACTTGTGCCTGGCCTACAGATCAGTCTCTGACCCTGCCCTAATGGACATGTTGCACATCTGCAAATCAGATGGGACAAGAGTCACTCACTCCAGGGATCTAAGCCTAGCCTGTGTCATTAACAGAACATGCTGGAGAGACAGATATATATCTCAGGGATTGCTGCTCCTGTGGAATAAACTCTCAATTCACATGAAGCAGAGCCCCTCAATAACCCTATTCAAGTGCAACCTAGTCAATTGGATGGGTGACCATAAATTCACCCTGGGGTGGTATCTATGTCTCTCATGGATAGGCACAGTTGGTGTTGATCATAGACCTGCTCTGCAAATAATGACCACCTAACCAAGGCCAATTAGGGAACATGGGTATAACATGACTAGGCTTGTAAGGGCCCTAGGGCCATTAGCCTAGTAACTTCCTATGAACATATGAACATATGAACTGTTAAATGGCACTGAGATAGAGCAAGTGCAAAAAAAGATTTGTAGGTCTGCAGATGGCTTTAGATGCAATCCAATGGTGTGTAGTCACAGAGTCCAATCCAGACACAGGGAAGCTCTGAATAAATGAGCCATAACATGAATTTTCCAATTCTGTCACGCACACAGCTCAATACAAAGATTCAAATACCAGATTATATTAAATTAAAAATATCTTGAAAATCTTTGATGTTATGCATCTTAGCCAGATTAAATGACATGATAGAAACATTTAAATATTTTATGAACAGACTATAAAAGTTTCCTATTTTATCTAGGATGCCAGTTCCTTTTATTTTCCCAAATGTGTTCCTATACATGGCTTATATACTGCTATGTTTATATTCTGAAATAAACCAATAACTCAGTATAGAACTCCTTCCCTTATTTAAGTATTAGCATCATCTTGATCAATTGTATGCCCCATTAATTATTGTTAATAATCATAACAAGTATATGCATAATGAGAACACAGTCCTTTTCTGGAATCTGGATTGCAATCTTCCTGAAAGCACACATTTCACATAAATCAGATTAGCTAAGTATCACCCATCTCTCACTCATAATTAAAAATTTAAAGCTTGCCCTTGCTAAATAAATAGTCTTTAAATCTTACTCTTACCAAATATAATAAACTGGGACATACTGTAGATAGCCACAAAACCAAATATCATCTATATACTATATGTTAAGTTGGGCAATGGTGATGAAAATTTGAGGTAAGAAGGTTGTGCCATGCACTGTTGACAATGAATTGCCATGTTGTAAATTTATAACAGAGTAGCAAGATGATGCCATAAAATAAAAATCTACCCACAAAGGAAACAAATTAAAGTAAAATGTACCCTGAATTTCCTGCAGGAACTACCTAGTAATGGTGTTTATTCCACTGCAACCTATTAGGACAATAAAGATATGCCCCTTGACCCATCAAAAGAAGACAAATAAGAAATACATTAAAACAAGCTGGTATTTCCATGTTTCCCACTCATGAAAAAGTAAAGCACTAATATATAAAAAACACTAGTGCAATCCAATAAATACATCAAAATGAATGGAATCGTTATAGGACATGGAAAGTTGAGAAATATAGTTAAATAGAAATATGGGATTAATGAAACACCTTGTAATTTGTGGCATTTTTGTCATTGGATAAGTTGATCAGAATCAGCTTGCCATCTTCATTTGCTGAATTGTTTTGAATCAAGTGGGATGTCACTGCTTTTACTGTATTTCAATTTGAGATTATCTAAAAGCGCCATAAGGGAGTTTGTCCCTTCCCCACTGTTGTGCAAACTCAGTTGGTATATTTAAGCAGCAAGGGGTATGGGGGATGTCATTAGATGTGACCCATGCAAAAAAACAATCATGCTGTTGCTTCCATTTTTTTTTGACTACCTGTGTGATCAATATTTTATATTTTCTCTTTTGCTAATTTGTGTCAGTCCTGAAAAGTATTGTATATGTGTGCATGTATATATATATATATATATATATATATATATATATATATATATATATATATATATATATATACATACATATACACACGTGTTTATGTGTAAAGCTGTGATCTAGCTGTGTACAGATTGATAGATATGCACACATATTCTCTTTACCATTGCACTTGTGGTCTGCATAATGGCTGAATGGTTGAAAAGGGTCCAAGAAGGGCAAGTTCACTTAGTTGCTTAAAAATGAATAAACAAAATAAAACATGTGCTGTTATACAACAAAAATGATAAATATTCAAGAGAGGCTGAAAAGGGCAGTAATAGCAGTCTTCTCAAGAATCAGGGGCAATGCCAAAAATAATGAGTTTCAAAGGTCCCAGTTCAGGGACAATTTTTAAGTTTTACTCTAATTCAATGAGTTAACAGGGCAACATATTTTGCATCTACATGCATTTTCTGCAGAATGAGAAGTATGAAACTCTAATGTCTGTCATTACTTATAAACTATAATTCCCACTGATTCAGAAAAATAAAACATTTAATGACGGACAGGGCAAAATGTGAGTGGAAAATGAGGGTCATTTTGCAAAATCAGGGCCAATTGAGGGCATGTAACAGTTATGTTCTAATATAATTGACAGCCTAAAGTTATGAAAGAAGAATATCAGAAATGGAAGAGCTGTGTGGTCCCTCAAACCTCTTGTATTAGAGGCACATGGGATATATGCAAATGACCCTTAAGAACATCAAGTGTTTTAGCTATATGGCAATTCTGAATGCCCATGACTTTTTCTTTTTAAGTCATTTAATGGACCAATCCTGGCCAATAAAGCCAAACCCCAGTAGCTGTGAAAATGCATGTTTCGACCTTGTTATGGCCTCATCAGCACAGCACAAGTTAACTTTTTGACTAAGCATTAGAAACACAGGGCTGTTATACCCAACTGATGTAGGTGTCTGAAAACACACACACACACACACACACACACACACACACACACACACACACACACACACACACACACACACACACACACACACACACACACACACACACACATACACACACACACGCACACACACATACATATAGGCATGCACATCCCCAATTTAGTAATGGGGTTGCACCAGTCAAGATCCTTGGATGACAATAGGTTATACAAGTTCTGAGTACAGTGCACACTGATGACTCTGAAGGCAAGACATTAATATACATATATTTGTGTTTTTCACAGTTTATTATTATTCTTAGACAACCATCCAAATGAAGTGATAGAGTGACTGTGTGTGTTGTATGCTATTTTAGTAAGGACTGAGTTATAAAGCTGTTTTTAAGATATTTCTTCCCCATAGACACATTCACATCAGTAGTCCCTGTACATCTCACTCCTGTTCCAAACTTGAAATATACATTTATAATAGACTGAGCCCATCCACTGGCAAATATTTCCATAGGTGCCGGAAGCTGTTGAAGACTGGGAGAGCAGAGGCTGAGAGGGGCACTCAGGGATCTAAAAAGAGAAATTTTTTATAACTATTTACTACAACAACATAGGTTCACTTGGATGATATTTTAAGCTTATCCAATTCCCTTTTGGTGCTCTATTTAACATTTTCTGATCGGTCTTACCTATCCCATGGCTGATAATTGTATATTAGCCCTAGTGATAATAACTGTGATCATACCATAGATAATTTGAGGGGACCCATGTAAGGGATGCAGCATTTAGGAACTACCTCTATCCATTAGTGGCATGAGGGGCAATCCTGGAGTACATTTTCTGTTACCCATCCTTAGATCCAATTTGCTTTTGAATATGGGCGGATGAGCTTTGTTTTATTTTTATGGATAGTCTGTTCTGGAATAGTGGTAGCCTTTGTGATATATATATATATATATATATATATATATATATATATATATATATATATATATATATATATATCTCCATCTCTCCACAACATTCAGTTTAGATACCTGGATTTAGTATTTCTTATGCCATTTGACTTGCTGATGTTCAGTAGGTCCATCTGTATTAGGTTGGAGGATGCCTTGTATGCCAGACACGTCACCTCTAAGCACTCTGTAGGATACTGAGTATAGTAATAAATCTTTGAGGTGGTCCATGCAAGACCTATTGTTTAGGACTTGTATCCTTTTAGTAAGGTATCTCTGAAGGTATTCCAATTGTTGCATGAGGCTGGACAGATACATGCCAAAGTGGGGATTATACAAAATGATTGACCTAATGAGAACTTTGTAAAGGGGGACAACAACATCTCTAGATCTAGTCACAATCAATTTATTTATAAGCTGTGCAATATAGAAAGACTTTCTTATGACTCTGGGCACATGTTGGTCAAAAGTTAGGTCACTGTACACACAGGTTCCCAAATGCCAAACAATTGAGTCAGTTCTCAGAGGGCATTGTCATGATTTTGACATCAGTTATTATTTGAGCAAACCTTCCTGCATGATGGTTAAGTCATATGGGGGTTCAATAACTGCTCCTAGCTTGCAGTCATCTCAAACTTAGCCGGCCAAAGCCCTTTGGTATTTCCTTTTACTTTTGAGATATATATGCCAAACAGAAAAAGTCTCAGCACCGAACCCTGGGCGACTCCATTGGTGACTGGTCTCTTCCCCTATTTTGATCTCCTGCATCCTGTGAGCAAGCTGGCAATCCAGCTAGTGATACAAGTGTTTGCTCCTACATTATTCATCTTTTGTACTACACCTGAGAAGGGGATTGTGTCATAAGGCTTGGCCAGGTCAAGGTAATGTGGTTTGAACTGTTTTACCTTCATTCATTGCTTTGGTAACAAGAGTAAAGCTTAAAATTTGTCCATGATTTTGAGCCTTTCCCACTTTCCTCTGGGCTGTTTTCAAACACATTTTTAGGGCCATGCATACATGTATGCATTCTTTGATTCACTTTCCTGATTGTATTAAATTACATTCCTTGTATAATACAGCACCAGTTGTTAGAATGTGTTTTAAATTTGTAGTTTTGAACAGACTTCTAGTAAACAATGAAACAAAATGTATGCACCAATAATGACAAAACTATGCATTTCAGAAAATTTCAACCATAAAAGGCCACTCAAACTTCTGTCATTACAATCCACCAATATCAGTAAATATGCAAAATTTCTGCAGAAGTAAGTCATCTAAATAATTCCACATTAAAGGGATCTCTAAATAATGAAGAGGTTGCTGCTAGGAAACAACTTTATATTTCATTGTTTCATCTACAAATAAAGTGTCTGTTGACCTTGAAGAATAAATTGCCTATGGTACATTAAAAAATGATAAACTAGTACTATTGCAATAGGAAATGGATGGTAAACTGATAACAGGTTCATAGTTACTAGGTAACTCCTCCAAAGCAGAGCATTCATAGGATTGCGGCATCCACTCCCTTTAAAGTACAACACAGTACAGTATCAGCGATCCATCTGCATACTGTGGGAGAAGAACCCACAGCCTACTGAATCTAAAGTAAGGCTACTGCCTCTTGTGCTACTAACAGTGCAAACAGACTTAAAATAAGCAGCACTAAACTTCTCTTCCCCTGAAGCTCTCAGCTCCTTGTAAATTTTTTTAATTTATTTAACATTTGTTTACCTGGAATGAAGCCAATTTTCAGCAGCGGCTCAGGGAGAAATGCACCAGACACATGTCTTTGTAACATGGGAGGAAACCCACACAAACAGGATATAAAGACACCACACAGAAGGCACCCCATCTGAGAATTAAACCAGAGAATGTCTTGCTGTGAGGCAACAACACTACCACTGCACCACCCACTTGACATAATTAAATCTCTCAATTTCACAGCAGAAGAAATCTGGAAAAAGCCAAAATTTATTTGGGGGGACAAAGGCCCAAAACTAGGGACACATTTTAAATATTGCATGTATAATCTTAGAAAGTTGCTAAAATAGTGTTTTGTGTCACCATGTGTTTCCTAAAAGGATAGGAAGACTGAAACTTAAAGGGCTATCATTATTTAGTGAATTCCATTCTCACTGATTTGCCAGACAATCATAGGTTCATAGGTTCATAGTTTTGTACTAGGCTATTGGCCCTATGGCCTATGCAAGCCTAGCCATAACAATTCTCTGGATATTTCTTCCCACAATATTTACTTCTCCAGGCCCCTGTCTAGCAGGGCGACTGACATGATCCCCGAGGTGAATTTCCTATCTCCCATCCAATCATCAAGGTTCCTTTTGAAGAGGGCCAAAGAGGCGCTCTGCTTGATATGTATGGGCAGTCTATTCCAGAGTATGGGGAGTCTCTGGGTCAGGAGCCTATCCCTCCAGCATGTTTTGTTCATTGTGATGACAAGGTTTAGATCCCTGGAGTGTGTGGCTCTGAGGGATTGGGATTTCTTTAAGTGGAGCATGTCCAACAGCTCAGGGTTTGACATGGCCTTGTATGTTAAGCAGAGATCGCCTTTGAGTAGACGATATGCCACAGAGTATAGCTGGAGTTTTTTTAGACGGTCAGTATATGGCATCTGCTTTAGGCCTGTGATTCTTTTAGTGAGGTATTTCTGTGGCCTTTCAAACTGCTGAAGATGTCTTGTGAGGTACATACCAAACGGTTCATTATACTCTATAATGGGTCTAATGAGGGATGAGTACAGTGGGACAATGACCTCCTTTTTTCTGGATGAAAAGCCCTTAGTGATGAGGTGTGCCACATAGAAGGATTTCCTGAACAAATTTTGAGCCACATATTCTGTGAAAATATAGAAGGTTGAGAGCTAGCTCAACTCCCTGAATCACAAGTGATGGTATGGGTAGAGAATGCAGGCCCTTGTACATAAGGTACAAGGTTTGAGCCTGGGTAATTCTAACCACCAGCCATAACACACACGCACATGCACCATAATAGCTAAATACAGCTGAACAGAGCACATAAAAACATCTTCTCTCCATGGATGACTCTGGCAGCTGTGTTTGAAAGCATAGTTCTGTGCACTTTTGTTTTCAAATTCTTCACATTAACATGCAAAGCAAAATTCTTCACGTTAGCGTGCAAAGCATGCATGAGTCCTCTGTTGGGTCTTCCTCCCTCCGCAGCTGTAAAAGTGTGGGGGGCTCCCCCTCGCCCTATGGTTCTGGCACCTATGACTATTTCTTTATAGAGGAATACACAAAGGAGCATTTAGCTTCTTCAACCCACAATTCCCTTTACTCCAGTGCTATAAAGTGATAAGTTTGTCACAAGTTGCACTACTCACATAACAGATGGAGCCCATCCACTGACAAGTATTCCTTTACAGGAGAATGCACAAAGGAGCATTTAGTCTCTACTAACCTGCAACATCCTTAGTTGAATTCTGACGATTGAGTAGGTAGTGTGAACTTACAACTCTGCATACTGTTTAACACACTCTTTATGTCTAATGAAGGTGTAGTTCCAATATGCCAATGTAATAATTAGAAACATTTGCCTCCTGTTCCCAATGCCCATATTATCTGTACCTTACAAAGTGGTCTCTTTATAGACTGCTACTGTGCACTCTTGATTTTCCATACTGGCTACTGCCATTCTGTCCTTTGTAGACTATCCTATGCTTGTTTCTGTATGGCTTTCCCTTTGTAACACATTTAATCCTTAATCAATTACTGGCTTTTCTTTCAAGCAGTACATATGCTAACAGTGAAGTATTGAAATCCGAACTATCTGGCACACTTTGCTGTGTTTAAAATTAGAGTAAATATAAACTGTGGTCAGTACTGCAGCATTCTTAAATGTCTGGGAGCTTGTACTAAGTACTTACTACCCATGTATAGTTACTACCTATATTTACAAACTCTGAGATACAAACTCTTTCATAAGCCTCATTCTATACTAACTGAAGAAATAAAATTAAACAAAACCATCTATAAAGACACCCAAAACAACTTTTATATGTTACAAGACTGATACCTGGCATTCTTCCAATCTCATAGCCATGAATAGGTTGAGAGTTTCCTGACTCCATGCTCTTATCCCCTTGTCTGCCTTCACTACATATGTGTGCAATGATTGATTATTTCCGCTATCGGATTGCTGTTATTGTGCAGCTGGTCCATCTTATCTTTCGATGTTTTAGATCTTTTGGCCTCCATTTTCTCTGCCAAGCACCCTCACATTTATGGCGCTGAGATCTTCCACGTTGTGCATTTCGCACACATCTCTGAAGTAGCAGTGGGCCAGTTCTCCTTATTTACCTGTCTTGCTTGTTTTTTAATTTACACTTTTCTTTTCACTGCCTCCTCTTTTTCATGTCTCTGTTTATCCTTAATTCAGTTATATTCCCTGTAGAGACTTTCAGATTGCAAGACACCATACATCTCACGGTATGCGTTTCTAAATGTCCTGCTGCTGTTTGTGACGACTGTTTCTTTACTCATCCTCTAGTAACATGATTGTAATATACCGTGATACTGTACTCAGTATACTAGATAGTATGTCATTATATAACTAGTGTTGCTTTTTGTATATCATGTTTTTGAGTCAATCCTGATAATTTTGTAAACCTCACCTGGAATGGATAGTGCTGTTTGACATATTTTATTAGTATAGTCACAATAATTGCTATGTACAGCTGGTATCATGTAATATTTCTAAGTGTTATAATGTGTCTAGGTTATGAGACAATTAAGCATTTATAGTTCCTCTTGCTTCGACAGACTGCCAAAATATTCATCAGTAGTCATTACTTATAGTACTCTGCTGGCACTCTAAATGCTATAAGTGCCATATGTAATGTATGTCTACTGATGTTATCTACCCCTTAGCTGTTTAAACAGTTTCTGTGTGTAAGGACAAATGTTTCACTGCATGTATACTATTTCAAGGATTACAAAATGTCATAAGATGTATTAGTGTAAGTGCCCTGCTGAAATCAGTAGATAGTGCCAGATACATACTGTATTAATAATATGTATGTAGTTACACCCTTAATGTAGGTTGTCTCCATTGCACCCCCATGCTAAATTAACAATTACCTTCTAGTATCTGTTTTTGATTTCTGTTTTTTTATCCATAACAGCCTCTTCCAAGCTGCAAATGCATTCATCACAGAATGAGCCCATCCCTGAGAAGTATTCCTTTATAGGGGAATGCACTAAGGGGCATTTAACCTTTTCTAACCTGTTCTCTGCTATCTGTCATCCCTGCCTATATGCAAACTGATTGGCTACTGCAGCTATCAATTTGCTACCCATGCCACTCCCCTACACTCCATTTCCTGGCCACCCCTCTTGTTTTACATTTACATATTCTTTAACCCAGGCCTCCAGTTATATTACCTTATAGGGTTTTGCCCAGTAAAAGTACAGCACAGATATTGTTTTTCATACTTCACCTAACTCCCCCAAACCTTACTTCCACATGAATTATGACTTTAAAAGGCTCTTAAGATTTGGTAACACAAAAAAGTGTCAATCTTTCAAATTATTGCAAATGACCTTTATTTATTCTTTAACAACAAACAGTGATCTGCATGTCAGTTGCAAAGTTTCTCCTTAAACAACCTTATATAGCTCCTCAATGCTATATTCATGTTATTTGTACTTGTCAGCAATTCACCATTGTCAGATTATAGACACATACATTGTCAAATATAATCCTATAATCTACAATGGACAGCTCCTCTTTCAAAATATTACATGACTAGGGTTCTGTAATTCACCCCATCAATTTGAGATTGTAAGGGATTGTACTATTATCTAGCAGTCATATTTTAGCCCATCAACTACTATTGCAGAACAATACTGTTAACAGCAAATTCTGAATGTTCTTAATGCAGTTTGTAATTTGATACAGGACTTCCTAAAAAGTCAGTTAGTATGTCTCCATTATCCTACTTAATAGCACTATTACTTTCAACATTAAAGAGGACAACAAATATTCACAACCCAATAACACACACAAAGAAACATATTGCTATCATAAAATACAGAATCCATAG
>NC_056730.1:659140592-659199359 GCF_019279795.1 Protopterus annectens
ACAGTACAACTGGTAAACCTAACTCGACAAAAATATCACTTCCATGAGTTAAAACCCCAGTATAGCTACATGAGTTGGGTATTGTGATGTTATACCTCAGAAAGTGTGGCTCTAACTCTCTGAACCACAACCCTGCAGTTATATTCATCATTTTGGTTCTATAACTCCTAAAGATGGCAACACCTGTGAAAGAACAAGGTCAGGCTTTAAGCTGGTCTGATAAGGAGACTAAGATCATTGTCTATCTGTTTCAAGAATCATACCTGCAGAAAATTGAAGACTGACATTTGGCAAGAGATAGATGACCAATTTGCATCCTTGACAGAGGCCACTCATTCTTGGTACCAGTGTTGGTACAAGTATAGTGACCTTCAGAGGTGCAGAACTGACTAGCTGGCTGACTGAGTTTCCCTGGTTGGACCAGAAGGCCAGAGTTCTGTAGTAAGCATTTTGATATTTTACTTTTGCATCTTAATTTATAAAGGTTTTAAAAAGAAGATAGAGTGATAGTGTAAAGGTATGTTATATAAATGCAGGTATCTGCCAGTAGAGTTGTATAGGTGAATACAAAGATATACTTAGATGTACACAATAAAGTATAAGTATACATAAACATACTTGCAAACATACATACTTGCCCCTGCAAGTAACACGTTTAAACTTTGTTCTTTGATTGGCTGGTGATCAATCAGCTGTGTTGTGTTTGATACCTTGGTTTTTGATGATCATTGCACCTTCATATACATGTATGTGTGTTTGTGTGTGTGTGTGTGTGTGTGTGTGTGTGTGTGTGTGTGTGTGTGTGTGTGTGTGTGTGTGTGTGTGTGTATGTTTATATTAGTATATATACAGAAACAGATATTTACATATATTTTATGCATTTGTACAAACATATTTAAAATGTACTCATTGTTAATTAGGGAGTTATTTCTATGACAGAAAAAAGATTTTAAACATCTTGCACTATGTAGGCCACAGATCATTACTTAATAGAATTTTTTTCTAAGATAGTCATTATTTCCAAAGTACTTGCTGCACATACAAGATGGCTGACCACAATTAGCCATCACACCCTAGACAAATTGGGGCTAGGAAGTAAAAAATTAATGATGCACAGAGGTTAATGCAGGCTGCAGTGTTTACTTGTGTTGCTTTCATAATGTAAAAAAATGTCTTCCTTAAAACCACTTTACTTGATATTTGGGGAAACACATGTATGCTATGCAAGGCAAACTTTAAAGCATGCACTTTAATGAAAACAAAAACAATGCAGAGGTTGCAGGATGTACCCAGCTTCCAACATACATACATACATACATACATATAAATGTTTCAAGCACGGGCATTAATGCCCTTCTAGCTTGCCAACAAGGCAAGCTGGAGACAGAAAAAAATTGCCACAAAAAAGAAGCCATGGCATCCTTCTTCTTCTTCTTCTACTTTATTAGGAATAAATGTTTTTATGAAATACAAAAGTCATAGCTCTTATTGATACAACATGGAGTGGAGTGCAGACAATGACCACATTAGTGGAAAAACAGGGTAGGAAAGTAGGCCTCAAAATGAATCCTGACAAATGCAAAGTGTTGGTCAGCAAATTATGGAATGACAACAAAAATATACAGGCTGCAGGATCAATATTAGAAATGAGAGAGAACTCCTGCTACCTGGGCAGTTTCATCTGTCTACAGGTAACTGCAAAAAGGAAGTTCTAGTTAGACTTGGAAAAGCAAGTGCAACATTCAATAGACGATCCAAAATCTGGAGATAAAAAAAACATGCACTGTCCACAAAGATGAAGCTATACCAAGCACTGGTGCTGTCTACACTCTAATATGACACTGAGCTATGGCCAATCATAGCATCAGCTATGAGAAAACTTGAGGCTGCTCATCATAAATGGTAAAGATGCATTTTGGGAATATCGTGGAAGGATAAAGTAAAAAATGAGTGTTAGAGAAAGAACACAACAACGGAAACTTGAAAATATCATTATAGAAAGAGGACTACATTGGTATGGTCATGTTAACTGCGTGGACACTAGCAGGATTTCTGTACAATCCCTCAACTGGGAACTAGCTGGGTACAAGAGAAGACCAGGCAGACCCCAACAAAAAACTGGAAATGAGTTGTAACAAGAGACCTCCATCACCTGAATATCATTTAGGAGAAAGCTAAAGACGCAGTGTCTGATAAGACACAGTGGAGTCAACTTGTGGCCCAATGCATCATCGATACGGGGTGAAATGAAGACTGAAGACCAAAAGTATAAAGGCTTACTGTGTTGATTAAAAAATGAAAGCATATCATATACCCCCGGATTCACAAATCCTCCGTGTAAGACTTAATAAGTCTTACTCAGAGGCTGCAGTTGAACGGTATGACAACAGCATGCCATGAATATTTATGAGAGCATGCTGACTCAATCGTAAGTCTTACACAGACCGGGTAGGAAAGCAGGGGGTGTGTCCGACTGCCAAGCAGTCTAAATGTCTACGCCCCTGCAAGGTTTGGAAAAGTAAAATGAAAGTACACAACAGTGAGTCCGCTCAAATGTCCTTGCACCCAACACCGCACTCCCTGACATTTTAAACCCCCATCACAGTTATAAAAATTAAAAAATTAATTTTATTTTTTTTAAATTCCCGAAATAGCTGCCCGTATTTGCACGTGTGTGCACGGGTGTGCCCATTGCTTAGCTGTAGTTAGCAATTCTGACATGGAAGACCATAAGAAAGAATGTTTATGCAAATCACACCAAATAGCAATAGCGTAATGGTAGAGTGTTCGCACAAAGAAGAGGCATTCACGGTTCGAGTCCCACCACTCCCCTTCTTATTTATGTTTTAAATCAGTACATGGAATAATACCTGACAAATATGATTAAAATATCAGTAAAAAGCAGTGAAATGGCCAATGTATCAGTGAACAAAATATATATTTTTAAAGGATCCTGATATATAATTGCTTGCAGTTAAGCAGCGCTTTACCCAACACAATAGAGTTGCCCATAGTTTAATAGCGCTTTACCCAGCGCAATAGAGGTGCTTAAAGTTTAAGAGCACTTTACCCAGCGCAATAGCGGTGCCTATAGTTTAATAGCGCTTTACCCAGCGCAATAGAGTTGCCCAAAGTTTAAGAGTGCTTTACCCAGCACAATAGAGGTGCTCATAGTGAAATAGCACTTTAACCAGCGCAATGTGTTTGCGCGGACGTGCGCGCCGTGCCAACCAGGGCACAGTGGAGCAACATAGAGCAAAGTTGCTTAAACGCAGCCACACCCCCTAGCCTGTCTGGACAGTATGAAAATAAAATGAGTGACAAGGTTCAAACCCAGGACTCTGTGCATCATAATCAAAGTACAGAACCACTAAGCCATGACAACTTAGGAGAAACAGCCACTGTTAACATACATATACTTAGTAATGGTAGATTAACCATTACTAAGCAGGTCTGCAGTCAGCCGAGAATTTTCAAAAACGGCCAATCACAAAAAAGTGTGGGAAATGCGGCATATTTAAGCCCCATAGGCAGGAATACTCACCATAACTGATTGTACCTCACATCTGCAGTTAGAATGGCTGGTGCTGGAGAGGGTACATGCTTCCAAGCACAACGTTGGGGCATCAAGGAGTCAAAATACATGGTTTGGCTCCTTGTCCACCGTTATGAGTCAAGACTCCTGCAGGGCCAGTTCCACAGGATGGAGTACAAGGCAGAGGCTTGGAACCGGTTAGCTCATGACCTCACCAGTGTCACAGGTGTTCCTCGGACTGGTAAGCAGGTCCATCACCACCATGCAGACCTGAAGAGAGGGAATCAGGACCGTCTGAACCAATGGATACAGGAGGCCTGTGGGATGCAGGATGCCCCACAACTGAGTAGGTAGCCATGGAATGCAGTATGTAGGAATTAATAATTGATTCTGTATAATGGATAGGTATGTCTCAATATCCCTTTATTTACTTTACAGCTGCAGGTGACCGTGCTGCGAATCAGCAAGCCTATGCAGATAGGCTGCTAAGGCTGCGCCACCAGGCAGGTTAGTAATTATTCTGCATGTATTGTTATATAAAATAGGGGAGAGAGCATGAAATAAAGTGTTGTAGTCCAATAATACAGCCATAAAATGGCCTGAATAAGTCCTCTGCATGTACTGTCAGATAAAAACGTCAGAGAGCCAGAAAAAGAGTGTAGTAACCCATTAAGAAAGGTAACATATGTCCGGAATAATATCTCTGCAGGTACTGTCATATAAAATAAGTGAGTGAGCCTGAAAAAGAGTGTTCTAACCTATTAATAAAGGTATAATATGTCTTGAATATGTCTTCCATATGCACCGTTATAACAAATAAATGAGTGAGCCTGTGGAAAAGTGTGTAATGTCATTAATAAAGGTCTAAAACCCGGAGTGTGTCTGTGTCACTTAGTTTGAAATGTTGTTGTAGCCTTGCATTATACAAATAGTACTGTTTTAAAAAGTGCTGGCAACCCAGAATTGTGCAGTCCCATATAAAGTGGGTGATGGAAGTGCTAGTAGCTGTGAAGCATATATACAGTCCTCAACAGTCAGTTACTGGCTGGCATGCATAAGTAAATCTGGCACATGAGTAGCATGTTAATTTGTTCCCCAGAAATGTGAGTGTGTGTCAAGAAATGCAGGGTTCTGTACAAATAGAAGTGAAACTGTCATGTGAAAACATCCAGATATATAGATAAAGAAATATAAATGCAATCAAGGAATATCTAGCAGTAACGTCTGCATCTTGGACAGTTAGTATGTCAGATATTGGTCAGGCATATATTGAACTAGCCAAACACATTACACAACCTAATGCATGGTGGCAAGTGTAATAATACATGTAGGGGATATACACTTGCAGTCACTAGGAATGTAGTGTAGACTAAAAGTAATTATAAGATGTTAATCAAGTTTTTTTTCTACACCCTACTGTATGTGCATAAACCATGCAATTCCACACCTCAATGGGTATGTGTAATCTTAAATATTTGTTGGGACATATGTCCTATTGTTCTATAAATATATGCATTCATATTGATGCAAGTGCCCTGTTCAAACACCACAATCATGGTGGCCTGTTGCAACCAAGCATCCCTGCATGCTGTTGGAATATCCACTGTTGTTCAATATATGCATGTGTTATGCTTGCTGTTCAACTGTTGGAACCTTGGTGTGTTGGGTTAATGGGAATATTACTGCATGCTGTTACAACTAATCTGGAATGCTGTTGTTTATGTTGTAATTAAACACACCTAATCACAGAACATATGGGAAGGCTGGTCCCAGCTGACCCACCTGTCCCTCCTCAGCTGGCGAGTGCACCTGGCACCAGCAGGTCCGGTGCCCAGCCCTGGCTCCCCTCCTCCACTGGTCCTGTGCCACCTTCAGGTGGAAGCACTGCAGGGGATGGGGCTCATACCCCCATGCAAGCGTAGGTGGAGAAGGGCCACCTGTCACCTTTCGAAGGGTCCAGGCTGCGGTGCGTAGGAAGATCCAGCGTTCAGTCGCTGATCCCCTATGCCAGCTCGAGGCGAGAGTGGCATGTCTCATGGGTGAGCCTGCCCATCCTACGCAGCCCCCAGCATAGCCACCCTTGGGGCTGTGAAGGTGCAGTGGTGACTGCCCATGGGTGGGGATCTCAGTTCCACTGTTACCATCTGTGGGCTCATGGGCTTGTGATTTCCAAACATCCGTCCACGTCAATTGTGTTCACCCACCCCATGTGTCATACACCACCCCTGTATGCGATTTGTCTGTCTTGTCTATTTACCTCCCCAACCTACCTCCCCGAACATACCTACTTCCTCTACCTCACTTTCCACTCTCACCTGAAAAAAAAAAAAAGGGCAATCTGTATCACAAAAAAATTACGCCCCATACATAGCTGCCCATTTCGCACACATGTCCACCGGACATGTAAACTGATAATTATAATTGGCAGTACAACATACTTTGTTGTCCTCAACCCTCTCCCAGGGGTGGAAGGTTTCAAATTTCACTCCAAATGTATTGCATATGCACAGCTGTTGCTGGTATAGAAATGGGCAGCTATGGACCTTCCCTACACCCATCCTGCACATCCCAAGCTTGTTTACCTACTGTCTGTCCCTCTTTGTGCCCCCTTTTTCACCATTTTCCTATCTCTCCATTTTATTTTCTTTAAAAGAAATTAGCGCGGGGGTTAGCGGGAGTAAGCACTTTTAAGCGGTAGTAAGCGGGTTTAAGCGAGAGTGCGCATGTGTGCACTTAGCTAACTATTGCTAAGTGTCGCGCAAACCTGCACAAACCTACTTACAACTGCCTAAAAGTGCCTTAGTCAATCTGTGGAAGGGCCCTTGTTCTGCTCAGCAGCAAAAGAAAAGACCTCTGCCAGTCTTGTACCCCAGACCACTGACACAGTAGACTGCATGAATTACCACTAAGCCACAGCAGATATACAAATAACTTGGTGCTGACATAAATATATCATGCATTACAATGAGGGAATGTAAATGGAAATTAGGAATGGTATAACACAAATCCTGTTCTGTGGGTCTTTACCAGCAGTTGTTGTGGAATTGCATGACATGACTGTGAAAAGAGAACAGCCATCCAATCAGGGAATAATGTTACAGTAGCACCTTACAAACACCACACAGTATCACACCAGGATAAATACTGTCAAAGTTGAATAGGGCAGAGGCCAGACACCCCAACTGTGACTGCTTTACAGGGATGTCCCTGATTTGTAAACAAATGTTAGCTGTGCCCCACTGAATCACTCTGGAAAGTACTAACTTTAGGCAGACAAGTGTGGAATCACACATAATGAATAATGTCAATAGGTGAGAGTAGACACTGCTTGCATGTCAGAAAAGGTGTAGGTATACATATGCTCTGATTCCCAAGAAAGTCTCAACTGCAGTATGTCTGTAATATATTGCAGGTGTATCTAACATATATGTACCTTTCACTGAGGCCATTCAAATATATACCTGAGAGTATCTGAGGCCTGGCAGAGGCAGAAACACACAGGCATATCAGCATTACTGCTGTTACACACTCTGCAAATAGCTTTGGAAGGAGTTCCACAAGCATACCCTTATGTAGGAGTACAACACAGAAATATCACAGGATGTAGCCATGTACTGCTAGCAACCAACTGTGACAATGCCAATGTGCCAGTGCTGAAAAGACTGGTGTGGTGCACAGACAAAGTATAATAGGCTAACCTCTATCTACCATCTGGATATGTTCACAGGTGGGAGCTACGCAGACAGACTACTTGCCTTGATAGACTAACAGGTACACAGCAATCCTATATGTTCAGCAAGATAAACCTCACATGATAATAAAAAATGCTCTTTGCAGTTCTGCACCCCTACCCAAAGGTACAAAACACCTTTGTATTCAGGCAAAAACCAGAGTGTAGGTAGGCATACTCAGTACTGAAATATGTCCAGTTGTGTTGAGCAGCCTGTGCTAATGTCAACACAAACAAACCACAAACTGTTCAGAGGTGAGTAACGTAATAATTACAGTATAGCAGTTCACAAGCACTGCATGTGCCACAAGAATACAGTGCACTAACCACATTTGGATGGCAGTTAAATGTCTAATTCAGAAAGAAAGTACATACTCCCATGTATCCTGTGTTAGCATTTGGAGGGGTGAGTACATGTCTACACTGAGAAGTGTGTACTGGAAGCAGCAACATTCAGGTTTGAGTACAACATGCATATCACTGGCTACAACCCTAGCTTCAGATAAGAGACATATACCAACCTTCTGACTGACACAACGGTGTCCAGAGCAAACAAGCATGGGCCCCACCTTGGAAATCTGAAAGGGCTATGTCTACCTAACCTAGCATTTTATAGCAGTGGGCTGCAATCACAGTGAGTAATGCAATCAGCACACAGCAGGCTGCGTGCAATTACTGAATGGTGGGCAGCAACTGGTGCAGAGGCTGTCACATGCACAAGTGCAGATACCTAGAAAAGCAGGCTGTACCTGCTGTCCACACATGCAATAATATCATTGCAGGTACAGGGAGATAGAGAGCGAGAGAGACACACAGACAGAGACACAGACAACAGAGAGAGAAACAGAGACAGAAACAGAAACAGAGGGAGAAAACTCAAAACAAACAACCAAAAAAAAAAACCACCTACAAAACTGTAACAGACGGAGCAGGGAAATACAAAGGTAAGGTATGTAACTCATATGTATGTGTTGGCATGTAGTAGATGTTCCTGAAGAGTACTCTACACACTGCAAATCATCCATGTGTGGCAGCAGTATGTATCTATCTGTATCTGCATATGTGCATAGGGCAAGGGACATAATGCAACTGTTAGTGAAGGGTGGACAGATATCTGTCGTAGAAGGTTGTTATGTGCATATATCTATGTAGGTCATAATGTGTGGCATAGAAAACAGCATGCAGTGTTGATATATGTCATGTGCTGGTTAAACGCTGTGAGACTGATTTGTCAGATCTGCTGTGTTACAGCCAGTGAGTCCTGCTAAAGCTACATGGGCCGAGGACACCCACATGCATTCTGCACAACACTGTGCAATATAATCACATAACTGTACATCCCACAACTGTCGCATAACTGATATCCCCACCATGAAAGGTGGACTGTACATGTGCCTATATGTAC
Source organism: Protopterus annectens (assembly GCF_019279795.1). Taxonomy (NCBI): domain Eukaryota; kingdom Metazoa; phylum Chordata; order Ceratodontiformes; family Protopteridae; genus Protopterus; species Protopterus annectens. Next base: position 659,149,263 of record NC_056730.1, read on the forward strand.
ATCTATGTGTACAGCAATGGATGTGTACATGTATGTGCATAGATATGTATATGCTGGACATACAGAGGTATGTCACACCCATAGCTGGGTGACAACCACCATGGCAACATATCACAATCCCTCCGGGATACACGCCCTAGGGCCCTAAACCTCGTCAGCTCACTAAACAGCACATGCTGGAGAGATAGGTTCCTATCTCAGAGATATGCCATACACTGGAATAGACCACCTAGCAATAGCAAACAAGGCTCCTCATTAGCAGTTGTCATAAATACCCCTGATGATTGTTTGGGAGATTGGTAATACACCCCAGGAACCCCCTCTGTGGTTCTAGTTGGCAGGGGCAAGTGAAATCAAAGTACATGTGTGTCAAAGGCCAGGGTAGCATATGGCTATGCTGCTGTAGGCCCTAGGGCCAATAGCATATTACCTACCCATGACATTATGCACTCACACATGTACTCAATGCAATACCTGCTATGTGAGGTTGAATAAGTGTAACGCTGAATATGTGCAAGGTCTGTAAAGGTGTGATAGGTTAGTGTGAAGTTGTATCTGACATGGTAGTGTCTATCCTAGCTGTGATGCTAGCAAAAGATGTGTATTGTACTGTTAGGCAGACATAGTAGTATGGCATACGATGTGATGTAGTTCCTTGTTGATGACCGTGGTGTCTCATTGTAGGCTAAAGCAATACATGTATGCTTAGTGAGTGATACTGCTGGTGAATCCAACTCCCATATGAACTGTAGTACTACCTGAAGCAGTAGGCCTAAACAGCACAGTATGGTGTGTGTTCACATTGCTTGGAAACACTGTCTTGTGTGTTTCCTGTAGTCTGCACAGAGGACAAAACTCAGGCATAAGGGTTTGTAAGTAGTGGCACACAGTACTGTATGGTACACAGGTAATGCTCATCTGTGTTGGCATACAGTGGTGCATTGTATGTTTGTCTGATGTGTGTGTAATTATGCCTGTACCATGGCTGCAATCATATGTGTGTTACAGGGCATACTTGTGTATCCAGCAACATATATACTCTGTTACAGCAGTATGCCACCTATAGTAACAACTGTACACATATGTTAGGCAGGGCTATGGCATCAATGACTAGGGTGGTTGACTGGTTTGTCAGATCTGCTGTGTTACAGCCAGTGAGTCCTGCTAAAGCTACATGGGCCGAGGACACCCACATGCATTCTGCACTTTACATTCATTGCAATGGATGACATCTCTGTTCGTGCATTGGTGTGATATATACCCCTATGTCAAGGTTGTGCATTGTGTCACAAACAGTGTGCCAGGTACTGTTGTATAGTGGTGTGATATATAGGGTGTGCCAGGCACTGTTAATCAGTTGTGGCCTGAGAACCAATAAGTGGTATTGAACATGTGTAACCTCTGACAGACAAATGGATGGTATATATGTCAGTAAAGTGATATCTTTGGTTAAAGGTTTAAAGTGTGCCACAGGACTCGCTCACACATATTGTTCATATTTTTTCCAGCCAGATGGCCCACCAATGCAACCCGTCGTACACAGCAGCGGAGGAAGATGAGATTGTGCAAAGCCTGGTGCAGCAGTACACAATGCTGTTTTCCCAAAGCAGCCAGCACCAGCAGGAGCGGACTGCACTGTGGCAGGATCTTGTTCGTCAGGTAAATGACATAAGCATGCATAACCGGACATATGAGCAGGTACGCCATCACTGCAGTGATTTAATTAGACATGTCCGGCGGCGTGCGTCTGATATCCAAAGACAACAGCTTGCCACAGGTGGTGGGGTGGCCATTCATCCCCACTCACCAGAGTGGAGGAGCTGCTCCTAAGCGTGGTGGCTCCTGGACAACAGCAGCAACAACCTGTGACTTGTGTTGTCATGGAGGCCGGAGCCACCCAGCATGTTCACATGGAGCGAGCAGGTAACATGCCTTATCTGTAGACTACAGTTAACTGTATTGTTAGATTATGTCTACATGAGATGTGCACTGTGTGTTTAGCAGTTGTGCTGCCTAGTGTTGTGCAGTACTGATATTTGGAATATTATCTCTACACCTGTGACTGTTGACTGTTGTTCTACTGTAGTTTAGCATACCCACTGTAGCAATGCCACAGTTGTGGCCACTGACGAACTCTCTCATATTCTCGTAGGTCCCTCTGGTGTGACAGCAGGGCAGATGATCCATGCTGGTGAGTGTGGTATAACTGCAATGTTGGTAATGAAATGTGCATGTCATAGGTGAGGTGTAGGCCATGTACACATAACACACCTACGCCTAATGCATGTCATGCATGTTTGCTGTAAGACATTGCACATCTCCGTAATGTCAGTAGCTGCCACAATGACATGCAATACGCAGAGCATCAGACACAGTTGTGGCAACACTGTACTGCACATTGGATAGGCATAGTTGCTACAGCTGTACACAACATAACAGGTTTATCATACGCAGTACACAAAAACATGATACATATGGCATTACCACACACCCGCTGCAAGGTCACACTTCAGTATCCCACATGTCATCCACACACATGATGTACCTCAGGGGTAGAGGCCTATCATGGGGCTGAGCAACACTCTTCAACACATAACACAGTCGTGTTAGGCAATGCTCCCTATTGGGCACCTCACACACCCATGTACAAAGTGGCTGTGTAATTGTGAACGTAGCCACGGCACTGCAGTTCAGGTACAGCATGCTAGGCGGTGGTCTGTCACACATTAGTAGCCATGAGTGACCACAAGATGCATGATGATGATGGTACATGGTACTACACCCCATTCAGTTACAGTGACCACAGTACTACACATAGCAGTCATTGCTTTGCACCTCAGTGTTGTGTGTGTGCAAACATATGCACTATACACAATATGCATAGCATGTTGTGTGTGTGCTTACATATGCCAGTATACACAATATGCACAGCAGTCGTCATCTGTACAAAGTGTCACATATATGTCCTGGAATGCTATTCGGTGTATAGGTCACATGACACATATTGGGTATGTGTGGTGTTTAATGTTGCAGTTGTGTAGCATGCCATGTCATGGCTGGCACCGACATATCTGCAATATGTCCCACACTCACCATAACCACTGTACAACTGCCATGTTGAGCATTGGGATTCCTTCACGTCTGCATGAACCACTCATCCCGTGTGTGTACATAGCATGCATGTAAAGACAAAAAAGGTAGAACAGCAACAACTTGCAAAAAATAGCAAGAACAGTGGACTCCAAAACACTCGAAGCCGATATAATCCACAAATAGCACACTTTATTCACAAACAATTCCTGTGGTTGAGCGCTTTCATCTGTGACAATACAGATTTCTTCAGAACCAATTCCTTACAGCAGTTCATTCTATTTATACAAGATTTGGCGCCAAAAAATCAATTAAGTCTTAAAGCAGCAATGTTCCTTTGGAACCAACACACAATATGGTACTAAATAAAATGCATACGGAAATGTAGTATGCCTATTTCAATGTAAAAGTACTGAAAATATTTAAAATGTATAAAACCAATTGGTAATTTTAAAATTGTAAATTTTAAAATATTAAAGTACGTGCATGAAGTAATGGATAATAGGGTACGTACGAAAATAAAAATCACATTCAAAAATAACATTCAAAAATGAATGAAAAATACAACAATAAATTAATAAGCCTCCAATGCACTCACATATTGTATTATGACTCAATATGATACTTGTAGTGAAATCTAAAACTCGAAAGACCTTACTGTGAACAGATATAACTCTTTGTCAAATATATTAACATATTAGCGTATGTTCCTTTGTCCCTCTAAGCTAACATCGTCCATATAACAAAATAAACAGAACCTGTTGTTGTTAATCAATTGTGAAAGTTGAGAAAATATTATCAACTATTAATTATTATATTTTATTTGTTTTGAAATTCTATAAAGTGCATATAGTACAGAAACATTAAAACTAAGAAGGTGTTTATCTAGAAGTGCTTAATTCAATGCTAGTAAAGGTTTTATGCTGATGAAGTCATTGATGCCAGGACGTGTAGTGGCATCTAAGCAAATTTGCCATCTGCTTTCTTTCCATGCAAGAAATGTCTTCCAGTTTCCACCTTTATCCTTGATGTCTACTTGGTCAATGATTGAGAAACTAAACACATGCTCTGAACCTTTTTCTTGTATGTGTCTATATAGTGCGTTTTTAGTGTCCTCTCTTTTAATGCTGTACATGTGTTCATATATACGCCTCTTCATTTTTCTCTCCGTTTTGCCTATATAAAAGGCCGGGCAGGCAGTACAGGTTGCTATATAAACTAACCGTTGGGAATCACAATTACCTACTGTACAATGTACCTTGGAGTGCAAGGTATTTTCAAGTCTAATGATGTGGGATGTGTTAATGTGCTTGCATTGTTTACAACATCCACATTTTTTAGTCCCCAGTAACCTCTTTTTGTCGTTCTTCTTCATTCCACCCTCCAGTAACTTTTTGATATTGTTACCTGTCTTATACACTGTACATATCTCAGTTCCCACTAGGCTCCCTAAAGTGCCCGCAGATGTAATGAGAGTCCAATGTTTCTTTAGAATGTCTATGATCATATGTGCAAACGGATTGAATCTTATAACACATACTCTATTATCCCAATCGTTACTCTTGTTGTTCTGTGTGATAATGGGGTTTCCTAACAATGGTTTGTATTTCAGTCCCCATTGTGCTTTTACAAAAAGGGTTGTGTTTTCCAATAACATTTTGGGATATCCCCTTTCTAAAAAGAGTTGTGTGATGTTGTCTAATTCTCTGTTCATGTCTTCATAAGTGGATGACATCCTAGCTGCTCTGATGCACTGGCCCTTTACTATATTTTTGAATATATGTCGGGGGTGGCAGCTAGTGAAGTGTATATAGTCGTTGGAGAAAGTTGGTTTTCTGTAGAGCCTTGAAATAAATCCTGTGCCTGTATTGCCAATCCACGTGTCAAGATATGCGATGCCCTTTTTCTCATATTGATACGTGAATCTCAAAAACTCCGTGGTGTTGTTGAGGTATTCCACAAAGGTAGGGATCATCTCCGTTGGGCCAGTCCAAATAATGAACACGTCGTCCAAGAATCTGGTGTAAAGTTTAATATATTTATAGAACTCACATGAAAATATATACTGGTTTTCCCACTCTAGCATCACCATGTTGGCGAAAATAGGGGCACAGGATGCTCCCATAGCTACCCCTCGAGATTGTCTATAAAGTTCGCCTTGGTGCTCTATATAGTTGTGTTCTAACACCAAACTCATCATGTCCATAATTAAATTAGTTCTGTCCCAGCTGCCTCCTAGATATTTTCTTAAACTACTCTGGAAATAATCCAGTCCAGAATTCATGGGTATGCTAGAAAAGAGATCTTGGACATCAATGGTTATGAACGTCAAATTTTCATCCCACACGTCCATGGTTAATTTGCTTAAAAAGTCCCATGAGTCTTTAACCAAATGGTTGACTTTGGCGTAAATATGTTTTGTCCATCTATCAATGATGGTACCTATCTTAAATGTCTTCGACTTAGATCCGGAGATAATAGGTCTAAAAGGTGGATTAATTTTATTCTTATGGATCTTCGGAATTCCAACTATTCGTGACAAGATAGGATATTCAGTTTTTACGTAGTCATATAATTCAGTAGTAATCCGTTTGTCAATTAAGTATTCTTCTATGGCATAATCAATGCGTCTGTACCCGGTGTTTATCTGATTGAGGGATGTCCTTTCGTAGTTTCCTGAATCATGTAGGATACTATTTATTTCTTTGTGATACTGGGTGTTGTCAAAAATCACAACCCCTCCACCCTTGTCCGGTTTCATGATTCTGATCTCGTTGTTGATAATGAGATCTTTCAGGCATATTCTTTCACCCATAGTTAAATTGTCAGTAAACGCATTGCCTACCCCTTTGTTGTTCCTGGTGTCGTTATATATGTGATATATATCATGACAAACCATATTTTCAAATGTAGCCACCTGTGGGTTCATGGTTGGTACATATGTGCTTTTCTTTACTAAGGTATAGTGGTTCCTATCATAACTAGTACTATTGGGGTGGTCATGAAATAGTATAGCTAAATTTAACCTCCTACAAAAAAACTTAATTTCCTTTATAATGTCAAACACGTCAAACTTAACCGTTGGTATGTATTTCATTCCTTTACTAAAAAGGGAAATGATATCTTTGGTTACAGGTAGGTCAGTGTAGTTGTACACGTTAAAGCCATAATGGCTGCTAATTTTAGGTCCTCTATTGGGAACTGTGTGTGACGTGACTTCATCATTGTCGTTGATCATGGAAACTGGTGGCTGAATGGGGTCTACCCCTAGTGTATTGGAATGACCTACATCTGTGACTAGCTCGTTAATAGGGCTGCGATGGTTATCTAATTTCTCCTTTGTTGTTTCTTTGGCGCAGGAAAAAATCTCCCCCCTTGAAAATTTTCCTCTTCATTCTTGTGTGTGTATCTCCTTTTGCCTCTAGAATGTGCTATCTCAAACATACCCTCATTCTCTCTGTTTTGTTTCGGCCATACATATGCTCTGTCATTCCTGTATGCTTCCATATCTCGATCTAATTTATGCAATTTCCTCTCAAAAACATTTTTAACTTTAACTGTAGCCTGGTTGAACTGGCTAGAATAACAGTTGTACCATTTTTCAAACAGTTCGTCCTGTATGATAGATTCGTTCAAATTGTACACCTCCTCTAAAAGTGATTTAGCTTTCTGTTCATTATGTTTTATAAGGTACTTCATATAAGTCTGTCCAAAGTCTTCAAACATTTGATTAAAATCAGTTATTACACTACCATCTATCTGAATACCTAATGGCAATTTAAAAAATCTCAGTCCTTTAGGGACTATTTTTAAGAAGATACATTTTTCAAAATAAGCTATGTCCATCTTGACACATTTTAACTGTACCAATTTCTTGCCCAATAAGTAAATTCTAGATTTAATGTCATCTTTTTTACTTTTACTGAAATTAATCTTTTCAGGCGTTCCATTTAATTGCCCCTTAAAATTATGCTTGTTCACAAAATCAAAATCATCTGATACAAAATTATTAAACATGTTATACAGTCCAGTATCATTAGATTTAGTATTCGTTCTTCTATTATATATACTTTTAGGACTTAATAATACATCATTATTAACAGCAATACCTTTGCTACAGTGGATTGTTTTGTTGCCCACTGTAGAATAAGTCCTAAGATTCTCGTTGTGCTTTTTAGGTCGAGCACCCAGTCTCTCATTGTCAGCATTCAGGTTGACCATGCTGAAATCAAAGGTGAAGTCCTCCTCTAAGGATAAATTTACTTCATTAGTCACTAAGTCTATGCGTTGGTTACTGTCCGCTGCTGGCGCTTCTCCCTGGCCATTGGGGATGTCGCTAGAAAAGCTACAGTTCGCCCCATCGTCAAGAACTATAAATTTAGCCCTTACTACGTCCTCGCTGTGGCTATCGTTCCAACCTGGATCAGTGTTAGTGTTAACTTGCTTCTTGACATGAGCGGAACCTCCGCTCTCCATGACAACTGCTGTAAGCTTGTTAACCATGATGAGTAGCCTGTTGACATCATCCTTAAGCGACGTTACCTCCTCACGAAGTTCCGTGTAAGTGTCCGGCTTCAATAAAGTGTTCGGAGAACCCTCTTCTGCCATCGGACAACTCGTAAAGACAAAAAAGGTAGAACAGCAACAACTTGCAAAAAATAGCAAGAACAGTGGACTCCAAAACACTCGAAGCCGATATAATCCACAAATAGCACACTTTATTCACAAACAATTCCTGTGGTTGAGCGCTTTCATCTGTGACAATACAGATTTCTTCAGAACCAATTCCTTACAGCAGTTCATTCTATTTATACAAGATTTGGCGCCAAAAAATCAATTAAGTCTTAAAGCAGCAATGTTCCTTTGGAACCAACACACAATATGGTACTAAATAAAATGCATACGGAAATGTAGTATGCCTATTTCAATGTAAAAGTACTGAAAATATTTAAAATGTATAAAACCAATTGGTAATTTTAAAATTCTTGCATGGAAAGAAAGCAGATGGCAAATTTGCTTAGATGCCACTACACGTCCTGGCATCAATGACTTCATCAGCATAAAACCTTTACTAGCATTGAATTAAGCACTTCTAGATAAACACCTTCTTAGTTTTAATGTTTCTGTACTATATGCACTTTATAGAATTTCAAAACAAATAAAATATAATAATTAATAGTTGATAATATTTTCTCAACTTTCACAATTGATTAACAACAACAGGTTCTGTTTATTTTGTTATATGGACGATGTTAGCTTAGAGGGACAAAGGGAACATACGCTAATATGTTAATATATTTGACAAAGAGTTATATCTGTTCACAGTAAGGTCTTTCGAGTTTTAGATTTCACTACAAGTATCATATTGAGTCATAATACAATATGTGAGTGCATTGGAGGCTTATTAATTTATTGTTGTATTTTTCATTCATTTTTGAATGTTATTTTTGAATGTGATTTTTATTTTCGTACGTACCCTATTATCCATTACTTCATGCACGTACTTTAATATTTTAAAATTTACAATTTTAAAATTACCAATTGGTTTTATACATTTTAAATATTTTCAGTACTTTTACATTGAAATAGGCATACTACATTTCCGTATGCATTTTATTTAGTACCATATTGTGTGTTGGTTCCAAAGGAACATTGCTGCTTTAAGACTTAATTGATTTTTTGGCGCCAAATCTTGTATAAATAGAATGAACTGCTGTAAGGAATTGGTTCTGAAGAAATCTGTATTGTCACAGATGAAAGCGCTCAACCACAGGAATTGTTTGTGAATAAAGTGTGCTATTTGTGGATTATATCGGCTTCGAGTGTTTTGGAGTCCACTGTTCTTGCTATTTTTTGCAAGACATAGCATGCATGTGCTACACCTGTGCCCACTATTATCTGCTATGGACACAGACACTGTAATCACACATGGCAATATATGTGTCACACAGATAACACATGCAGCCATGGTGTGTATACCTGTGAGTGATGGTGCACAGGACATTGCAGAGCTGATAATACATGCACAGCAATGTTGTGTCCATGTACACATTGTGTTCCAGGGTGTAGCCAATCACTGAACAACTACACACATGCATCAAAGCCATGTATAATGTCATTAAATAAGGCTGTCTACACTTGCACTGCATGGTCTTGAGTAACACATATTCTGCATGCTGACACATGTGAGGTGACTGTTTGCCTTGTGATACTGTCACCCACCTTCACCCACTACTGAGTATGTGTTGGATTGGTGGTGTGTGTGTGTGTATGTGCTGTAGTGAGGAGTGTATTTGTGTGCATGTGTGCATGTGTTCATGTGTGCATGTGTTCATGTGTGCATGTGTTCATGTGTTCATGTGTGCATGTATTCATGTGTTCATGTGTGCATGTATGCATGTGTTCATGTGTGCATGTGTGCATGTGTTCATGTGTGCATGTGTTCATGTGTTCATGTGTGCATGTGTGCATGTGTTCATGTGTTCATGTGTGCATGTGTGCATGTGTGCATGTGTGCATGTGTGCTAACATCATGTACAGATTGTAAAGTGTGTTTCCTGTCTTCCTCTTACAGGTGCTGAGTTTGGGGTGGCTGAAAGCAGCAGGGAACCTGAAGTCACTACCACTAATAGTGGAGATGATGAGACATGTATTCTGGCACAGGAAGGTTTGACAGGGTCTGTCGTTGGTCCACCAATTGACAGTACACAGCGTTCAACCCCATCTATGTGCACACTCATACTGCCGATACATCCCTCATCACCAATGGCCTTAGCCGAGGGACAGCATACAGTTGGCATTGACCAGGAGAGTGTGTTACCCATGGCACTTGCATCCCCTCACAGCAGCCATAGCCGGATTCCTGGAATGGTATCACATAGGCGGATGTCCAGGGGTTCTCGGGGGAGCACCACTGGTCGTATTGCCCCTGGCAGACGTGCCCCAGAGGTATTACAACCTCCAGTATGTTCCGGGCTGTAATGCAGGCACAGGCACATATGGAACGGTGCACCAGACAGGGACTAAGGGTGCAGAGTGCCCATTACACCTCTATCAATAACAGCATCCATGACCTTGCCGGTGCCATTCGGAACTACACCGAGGTCATTGATAGACGTTGGGGGGAGACAATAGATGCCCTCCACAATGTGTCTTCTATGAGCCAGGACCATGCGGGATAGGTGAGATGACGCGGATGCATGCCAGCAACAGCTGGCAGTCGTCACAGATGGCACACAGATCACAGCCGCTCCCGTAGTGGCAGTACCAGCCCCAGCAATGCTGGGGCTGGCCTGTTTATTGACCATCCTAGTAGACCAGGTGCACGTGGCTCTGGCCAGTCCCAGCAGGGACATGGGTCCAGTCATCATACCTCTGCCTCTGATGATAGTACCCAGTCAGGGTTGGTACCCGATACTGCCTGTAGCACCCCTGCAAAGCACAGGTACCATGTCCGTACCCAGAGACAGTGATCTGTACAGCCTAGCAGGTACAATCTATGGCTGTCCCACAACCTCCTGTATATGGCAACCACATGGTGGAGCTGTGTGCATGCAGACACCCACACATTACCCAAACAACTAGGGCTCACACATACACACACACATTACATCAACATTGGCCCATGCTGTACTTTTGTCCCTCACACACACGCACACACACACACACACACACACACACACACACACACACACACACACACACACACAGACATGCCGATTGGATGAGTCAATGTCGGGCTCTGGCAAACCAACAACACACCCTGTACCATGTCCGTACCCAGAGACAGTGATCTGTACAGTCTAGCAGGTACAATCTATGGCTGTCCCACAACCTCCTGTATATGGCAACCACATGGTGGAGCTGTGTGCATGCAGACACCCACACATTACCCAAACAACTAGGGCTCACACATACACACACACATTACATCAACATTGGCCCATGCTGTACTTTTGTCCCTCACACACACACACACACACACACACACACGCATGCACACACACACACACACACACACACACACACACACACACACACACACACACACACACACACACACACACAGACATGCCGATTGGATGAGTCAATGTCGGGCTCTGGCAAACCAACAACACACCCTGTGCATATGATGACACCTGTGCCACCTCCTGTCATCTGTAACATTGATGCAGGAACAGGCTAACATGGTTCTGATTCACAGGGTGACATTATAGCAGTGTAGCAATATTAGCAAGTTGTCAACAGGAAAGTGTAATGATATCCTTGTAGGTATATCTGAGCAGGCATTATGCATCACAGCTCTGATTGTCAATGTAGCATTGTTTACACCAGTGTTAGGTCTGAGTATGTATTGTCCACCGATGTGCCACTTGGCTGAAGTGTATAGTGTTGCCAGCATGTGTTAGTGAGTGAACAGTACATGTGTGGTGTGTGCATTACAGATTAGCAGGTGTACATCTGTGAACAAGGTGGGTGCACACTATCTGCATATACATACCCTGTTGTACACATTAACATCTTATAGTATCTTTTGATGGCCAGTATGCATTCTACTACAGATATGTACTAACATGGGTACACATGTGTGTGTGACATGGGTTGACACTATGATGTGGGTGATACTGTTAATACCTGTCAATGATTTGCAGTCTGGTAGTATACACAACCTCAACAGCATGACTATAACCAATCATTAGATGATGTCCTGACAAATGACACACAGTTGCAAGGAACTCAGTAACAGTTGGATCCTTCCGGTACTATACTATAACAGTAGCCAGTGGTATTGACCACCACACGTTCCTGGGACCACACCTGTTTGGCATATAGCCCTCATAGGTACATGCAAACACACTAGGGATATGTCCATCCACATCTGGAAATGCATGCATTGGCCTACAATGCATTCCCTGGATGGGACACATATCCTACACAAGGGTATCATACAGACAGATACCTGTTGTCCAATACATGCTGCATAGCAGTAAGCCGACTATGGTATAGTCATCCACATTTACTATACATACTATCCCGACAGTACCACATAGGTGGTAGCCCTCAACATATATGTTGGGTACCAATGTGTACATACAGCCACGTGTTATGTCATCTGTCCCTTGGTATCCACATATCCATAGGTATTGTGGAGTCCCTTGGTGTGTCACATAAGACATTAGGGGCCTGAATGCATATCCACAGGGCTGTTGTACACCTATATTGACTGTCCATTATTGCCAGTCGTTGTTGTGTATGAACATGTCTGACATATACCCCAGGCATGTACCCTCACTCACAGTACTCTATAGTAACTGTCATGGGTGTGTGTGGCACAGATGACCTTGGACACAGATCACTACAGTGGCCGGGCTTGTCACATACATACATATGTGACCTATGATCTGAGAAGCAGCGGCACAATCTGTCAAAGGAAACAAATGTATTCATGTAGTATGCAGGCTTCACACCTATGTACTGATTGAGGTCACATGTACACATATTTATTTGCCACGCAGATACCTGATGTGTGCAATGCACATACTGTTTTAATCATGATATGTCATACCATAGTAAAAGCAAAACCCGCACTGCATTGACCAACTGTGTCACAAACACAAACACTCAGCAACTGCAGGATCCAAACCCCTACCTAACTATGTTATAATACTAGAGAGATACATATTAACACAGAGCACTATATGCTTTGCTGGGTGGTTTCTTTTCTCCTGCTATATTTGTAGGATGCTGACATCATCAGACTTTCCAAAGAGGAATGTACCTCTCTTAATGTGTTTTGCCAGTCTCCAAAATGGGCACTCCTCTCAAAGAAAATTGCACACATACACACCCCCCACACACACACTGTCAGTGTTTGCAGGATTCAAACCCCTATCTAATCATGTTATGATATTAGAGAGATACACATTAACATGGCGTGCTATATGCTTGGTTGGGTGGCTTCTCTTCTCCTGCTATATTTGTAGGATGCTGACATCATCAGACTTTCCAAAGAGGAATGTACCTCTCTTAATGTGTTTTTCCAGTCTCCAAAAAGGGCACTCCTCTCAAAGGAAATCACACACCCTCCCACACCCACTATCAGCATTTGCAGGATTCAAATCCCTACCCAACTTCTGAGCTGGGAATTTCTGGTTAAAGGCTTATAGTGCCTGCATATTTGAACTGCTTCTTACTGAAATTGGTACACCTTATTTGCTGTAGCATAGACTAGATCCAGGCCTGCTGAATCTAGCTTTGTTTGTATAACTTGAGCACTAATCCAGGCATTCTTTAAAGTATTCAATTGTATTTATTACTGCTTGGTAGTAACTTGATTAAAGTGTAGCTATCATTCTAAGTCTTTTGGATTAAGCACTTGGGCTTCAGACCAGTTGTTTTACATTAGGAAGGTTTGTGGCCTGCACTGTGGTGGCAGGACAGGTAGCTTACATCCTTCTAAGTTGGGAACTGCTGATTGAGGGCTCAGTGTCTGTTATTCTAAAAGTGTATTAGTTCTGGTTTAAGCACTTGGGCTTCATGCCAGTTATTTTACATTAAGAAGGTTCGTGGTCTGCACTCTTGTGGGAGGAGAGGCTGGACTCTGCCCTTCTGAGCTGGGAATTTCTGGTTAAAGGCTTATAGTGCCTGCATATCTGAACTGTTTCTTACTGAAATTGGTACACCTTGTTTGCTGTAGCATAGACTAGATCCAGGCCTGCTGAATCTAGCTTTGTTTGTATGCTTGTTGTTTGTTTGCTTGTTATTTCCCTGAAATGCTAATTCCACCTAAACGCGGCTTTTCAGAGCTTCTGTGGATCCCTAGTGATATCTGCATTGCTTACTGTACTTATTTCCTTGTTTCACTTGAAAGAAAGTTACTGTTTGTCGTTTTGCATTTAAGTTACCTGTAACACATTGCATTTAAGTTACCTGGCACTTGCTCACTAAGTCAGCACTAAAAATTAAAAGCACTACACCCTCACAAACTCCCTTGAGTACCTTGTTCCCCATTGGCCCTTTTTCAATTATAAAGGAATTCCCAATACTATTCTAGCATGTCCAAAAGTCAGTTGTCAATCTCCTCTCCGGTCCAGCTGGTGAATCTGGGAATCTTGAGGCAATGTTACAACTGCCTCATGTACACAGACAACCCTCTCCTCCTCCCAACAAATTCCAACACATGTGAGAGATGCAACCATATAGCCAAACTGGAGGTTAAGCTCTCTCAACTCAGTACTGGCGTAACCAGTCAGGAGGAGAAGGAAACCACACTCACTACAATTCCAGTCTCACATAGACCTACCACGACAGCAAACCAAACATATAAACTCACAAAAACATACTCGGAGGCTCTAAATAAAAATCTGCCTAAGCAGCAGAGACCTCCAAAGCAGACACTCAAGCAACCGCTACCCCAAAACAAAACACATGCAACACATAGCTCACAAAGCCAGTGTGTCGAACAGTCACAGCCCTTAAGGCTAAACAACACACCTGATACATTTGTAATAGGTGACTCTATCATCAGGCACACTGACGTCCTGCTCACCAGACTGAACAAGGAGAAGGTCACGGTGAGCTGCCTGTCAGGCGCTAGGATCCACCACATAACACAAGCATACAGGTCACTCCAAGGCAAGTACAAATATTACTTAGTCATTGTCCATGCTGGTGTGAATGACCTGAGTTGTACCTCCCTGGACTACATGAAAAGAGACATAGAGGAGATCTCTGAGCATGTAGCCCAGGCCGGTATGACCCTGACCTTGAGTAGCATCTTACCCTCACCAAGAATGATGCCACAATATGAAGACAAGATGATCAATTTCAACAATTGGCTTTAGTATTGGTATCATTCAAAGGGGATCCAATGCCTGTCAGCCTGGGATGACATGCTCGACAAGCCACGATGCTTCGCTAGGGATGGTTTGCACCTCTCACCCCTGAGCTTTCGGATATTGGCAAAGGCTCTTGCTACCCCCATAGTGCCTTTTTTAGGCAAGGCTCAAAAGACAAACCCACCTCCATAGGTATCACAAGGGATAAGAAACTAAGAGTAATGCTACTCAACGCCAGAAGTCTAAACCTCAAGATGTATGCACTAGAAACTCTCCTTAGCATGGAGAACATCGCTATCTGTGCAGTAACAGAAACCTGGTTCAAGGCTCCCGAGAGCACCTCAGCACTACCAGGTTATACCTCATACCATGCTTTTTGGCCCCAAAACCTGGACCGAACCACAAAAGGAGGGGGAGTATCAATATTCATCAAAGATACCCACACCTCCAGGTTGGTGGCACAGCAAGAAGCATCAGAGACTATCCATGTGCAACTAACAGTGGGTAAAACTGCCTTCCAGTTTATAGCCTGCTACGGACCACCCTCCCAAACCCAGGAACCCCACTCGGCCTTCCTGAAAACACTGGAAAATATGAAGGTCTCTCCAAACACCATTATATTGAGCGACTTCAACTACCCAAACATAGACTGGGAGCATTACTCTAGCTCCAACACCCTAGCCCAAAGGTTCCTGGAATTTATAAACTCAAATGCTATGGAACAACTTGTTACCACTCCCACAAGAGGGGAAAACATACTGGACCTGATCATCACCAACATGGGGACTCTATGCTCCAGACCAGAAGCATATCCCTCACTGGTAAGATCAGACCATAAACTAATCTCACTGGATATTCACATCCCGACCCCACCCCCTGCCCAGAAAACCACAGTGAAAAACTTCTCTAAAGCAAATTTCACACTCCTCAAAATCGAGGTGGAATCCTTCAAAGCCGCCGGGCCTGTGGAAAATACGGCCCAGACCGCAGAATCCTTTATAAATGCATTCTATGAACACCTTCAGGAATGCATGGATCATGCAATCCCAAATAAAACCAAGACCCAGTCCTCCAAAGGCAGACGTCCTGTCTGGTGGACCCCAGCCATAAAGAAACTATACAATAGAAGGAGGAAGCTACTATATGATAGAGCAAAATCCCAAAAAGGGAAGGCATCTCTGATCAGTATTAGGAAAAAACTACGGGCACTCATAAAATCATCTAAGGCCAGCTTCGAGAGAAAAATTGCACAGGACACTAAGGATAATCACAAGGCTTTCTTTAGTTATGTTAGGAACCTGGGTGGGAATTCCCAGATATGATCAGAATTAGTCCAAAATGATAAAAAATACACCGAACCCACAGACATTGCCAACATCCTAGCTGACAGTTTCAGCGCAAACTTCTCCCACCCCCCCACCAAAAGGGCAAATATCTATCCCAGCAGAGTGCTCCCCCCCTGACATCTCAGATGCTCAGGTAAGAGCCGCCCTCTCCAAAGCAAAAAACACAGCATCAATGGGACCAGACGGTGTCCCGGGCTGCGTCCTACATGAACTCCAAGAAGAGCTAAACCCAAACATAAAACTACTGTTCAATCTCAGCCTTACTACCGGATATGTACCCAAATAGTGGTGTACAGCAACAGTGGTCCCTCTCCACAAAGGTGGTGCCTCAACGGATCCTGGAAACTATCGCCCCATAAGCCTGACTAGCTTGGTCTGCAAAGCTGTGGAAAGGATCATCATGGACCTCATAAATAAAGATATTGGGGACCTGCAGACACTGGATCCTACCCAGTTCAGGTTTGTTAAGGGCAGATCCTGCCTCTTAAACCTGGTCAATTTCTTTGAAACAGTCACCAAGGCCATTGACGAGGGGAAGGTGGTCCACACAGCCTACCTGTACCTCACAAAAGCCTTCGGTACAATACCCCACTCGGGCATTATAGATAAGCTCACCAGCTTAAATATAAACCCCTATGTCACTAGATTGGTTGCAAACTGGCTCAGGACAGAACCCACATGGTTAGAATTGCTGGAGCCATGTCAGACTCCAAACCAGTTACAAGTGGCATCCCACAAGGCTCAGTCCTGGGACCTCTCTTGTTCGGTATATATTTCTCAGAGGTACAGGCCAACACGGAAGGACTGTGGCTGACCATGTTCGCAGATGACTGCAAACTGGGCACCATAATTGACTCTCCAGCTGACACAAGCATCCTCCAAAAGGGCCTCATAGAAACAGACAACTGGTGCCAGAGCCATGGCCTCAAGCTAAATGCCAAAAAGTGTATAGTCATCCCCTTTGGCAAAAACAAAGTGCCCACAAATTACCACGTATGTGGGTAATCCATTAAGTACAGAAGACGTAATTAGGGACCTGGGGACCCAAGTTGATAGCAATCTCTCATTTGACAACCCACCTAATCATGAAGGGATTCACATCTAGATCAGGGGAGGTCATCATGCCTCTTTACTCATCCCTCATCAGGCCCATAATTGAGTACAATGCCCCTTTTGGGATGTACCTTATCAGACACCTGCAGCAACTGGAAAGACCCCAAAAGTACCTCACCAAGAGGATCAAAGGGCTCAAACAGATGCCATATGCTGCCCGGTTAAACAAACTCCAGCTCTACTCAGTGGCATACCGCCTGCTCAGAGGCGATCTGTGCCTGACGTATAAAGCCATGTCCAACCCGGAATTAATGGACATGCTGCACCTCAGAAAATCTAAATCCCGGGGGCGTGGCCAAGGATGAACACAGGATAGCAGCAGATTTCTCCAGCTCCACCAATTTCATTACATTGACAGGAATTAATTACTTAAAAAATTAATTCTTGAAGTAATTTTCTTTCTAAATATGTTTGTTTTATATAGTTCTTGAAATATATCTAAAAAAGAAAGGAAATCTTAATAATATTCCTGTCAGAAATTACTTTGGAAATTTTCCTGTCAGTTTATCAGTCTGAAATGAGTTCCAGTAAGACAAATTCTCAAGACTCCAGCATCAAGAAAGAACTTCAGTCTCTGATAATTATAGTCCAGCAACTTACTGCTAAGATGGATAAAATGGATACTAAAATAGACACTTTCATAGAAAAAACTACAAAACAAATAAACTTGTTACATATGGACCTCAACAACAGAAGATCCAGATGACAGGCATAGAAGAAGCTGTGAATGACATGGAAAATAAAATACAAGAACAGGAAATCAACATTGAGTTTCTGCTGAAACAAAATACACATTTACAAACAAAGCTGGATGACCTGGAAAATAGATCTAGGCGCAATAACATTAGGATTTTTGGACTGCCAGAAAATATTGAAGGTAACAATATTACTTCTTTTTTAACAACATGGCTCCCTAAAACTTTAGATTTACCAGAAGCATTCTCTTTTGGTATCGAAAGAGCACATAGATCTATAGCTAATACTAACTCTAACAAAAACTATCCTAGATCAGTTATAGTTAGATTTCTATCATCTTTTGATAAAGAGATGGTTCTTAAATCTGCTTGGGCTAAAGCTCCTGTTAAGTTTAATGAGACAACTGTGCGTTTTGACAATGACTATTCTTCCATGGTAATTGCTAAAAGAAAAGTTTTTCTGCCACTAATAAGGGAACTTAAAAAAGCACAGTTTAAAACATACCTTCTGTTTCCTGCCAAGCTTAAAATCTTCCTTCCTGATGGTCCTAAGGTCTTCGATGATTTAGACTCTGCTTTACTGTTTGTCAAAGAAAAAGGATTTTGGATAAAATAGAAGAAATGGAATGGGCTAGTTCTTCATTAAAGAGATTGGCAACTGAAGCTTCCTGGAAGACTTCAGAGAAGAAGAAGAGACTAAAAACAAATGATTTGTTATATGTTTTTTCTCTCTCATCATTTTAGTTCATTATTAATCTTTTGAATATAGTTCCTGCATTTCCAGAAAGCCACAAATATTTTGGAAAAGATTTAATCAAAGTTATTCTCTATGTGCAAAGAAATGTTTTGTTTCATAACCAGTCAAAATGCCTGAGGATTTAATGGCAGGCTGTGACTCGATTTGTTTTCTTTCTGAAAAAGTAAGGTTAGTAATTTGATACATTTTTTTATCTTTACCTTTTTTCTCCTTCTTCTTTTATTATTTTCTTTGTTTAAACAATGACATTCTATTTAGATTATGTAGTGGGTAAAGGGTGGGGAGGGCAGGGAGAGAACAGTAATGAAAATATCATTAATAGAATAATAACATATTTATTTCTTGTAAAAGTTTATAAGCTCTTCAAATGCTATTTCTAATTATACTTTCTTGATTATACTGCTTATGCTTGTTTGTAAATAATCTGTCATGCTTTAACTAATAATAATCAGAACTAAATAAGAGTAAATAATATGTTTTATTTTTAACTCTATTAATATAAACAGTAAGTAACATTCCATTGTATATACTTCTTACAGCTTTCTCTTACATTTTTTATTTCTGCCTCACTCCCTTTTATTTTCTACTCTCTTTTCTTTTCTTTATTAATATATAGAAATGCTTTAGACTGTGTGGGCACAGTGAATAATAGGATTTGTATGAAAATTGAGTTGGGAGAAGAATGCTGAGTTTTATTGCTTGTTGGTAATTTTGAGTTTAATTTCACTTGCATAGAGGCTGTGATGATCTGTGGAATACATTGTGGAGGTTCTGTCATGTTTAGATGCATTTACACTGCTAAATGAATGTTTGTCACTAGTTTTTAATAAGTTTCCCACCAAAATGTTAAGAGAGACAATCTGGGATGTGGGCTGTCTTATGCACAATGTCCTTGAGTTACCTCAGAATCTTCAAATCACAGAATTCTCACAGAGAAACTGAAAGCAGTTAGTATAAACATTGACAAGGTTATCACACTGACACACCACAGATTCAGGAAAAATACTCTGTTCATAAAATATGTCAGTTATAATGAGTTTAAATGATGTAGTTTCTTGTAGTAAGTAAATGTCTTATTTTAGAAGGCATAAAAATGAAACATTTATTTAAATGTTTTTGAAAATCTACTTAACAGCAGCATAATAATCTGTGTTAAAAATTTGTGTTCCAAACATATACTTTACTATAACTCATTTAATTCATCTGATTGACAAACATAAATAATCTTATAACTCTATTCTGGAAGAAATGTCATGTGATATATTTTAAAGCAGTAGGTTAGCATGATTGTAAAATCTGGTTACCAATATGTGTTTGCTGTGCATTATTTTGTATAAAGCAGACAGATTTATTCTAGGGACAGCAAGTAGGATAGTGCTCTACTAACACACAACTCAGTGAGACAAGATATATATATATATATATGTGTGTGTGTGTGTGTGTGTGTGTGTGTGTGTGTGTGTGTGTGTGTATGTGTGTGTGTGTGTGAGTGTGATGGCTTTTTTTCTGAGAATCTGCATAACTATCCAATATGATTTATAATAATTTCTATGAATACAATATTTTACTCTATTGACAAAATGAATGTTTGCCACAAGTTTTAATAAGTTTCCCGCCAAAATGTTAAGGGAGACAATCTGGGATGTGGGCTGTCTCATGCATAGTGTCCATGAGTTTCCTCAGAAGCTTCACTCACAGAATTTTCACAGGGAAACTGAAAGCATTTAGTATAAACATTGACAAGGTTATCACACTGACACACCACAGATTCTGGAAAAATACTCTATTCATAAAATATGTCAGTTATGATGAGTTTGAATGATGTAGTTTCTTGTAGCAAGTAAATATCTTATTTTAGAAAGCATAGAAAATGAAACATTTATTTAAATGTTTTTGAAAATCTACTTAACAGTAGCATAATAATCTGTGTTAAAAACTTGTGTCCCAAACATATACTTTACTATAACTCATTTAATTCATCTGATTGGCAAGCATAAATAATCTTATAACTCTATTCTGGAAGAAATGTCATGTGATATATTTTAAAGCAGTAGGTTAGCATGATTGTAAAATCTGGTTACTAATATGTGTTTGCTGTGCATTATTTTGTATAAAGCAGACAGATTTATTCTAGGGACAGCAAGTAGGATAGTGCTCTACTAACACACAACTCAGTGAGATCAGATATATATATATATATATATGTGTGTGTGTGTGTGTGTGTGTGTGTGTGTGTGTGTGTGTGTGTGTGTGTGTGTATCTATGTATATATGTGTATGTGTATATGTATGTGTGTGTGTGTGTGTGTGTGTGTGTGTGTGTGTGTGTGTGTGTGTGTATATGTGTGTGTGTATATGTATGTGTGTGTGTCTGTGTTTATGTGTGTGATGGCTTTTTTTTTTTTTTTTTTAGGTAATAAAGGTGTTTCTGAGAATCTGCATAACTATGCAATATGATTTATAATAATTTTTATGAATACAATATTTTACTCTATTGACAATAATGAGTTTAAGTAAATGCTCATATACAAACAATTCAAGATTTTTTTGGAAGCTGTTGATAGAATTCACATGACAGAAAATAGATACATCTTAATGCATGTAATGTCTGAATCATATTAGCCAAAGTTTTTGATTTAAATGAATGTTAGAACATAATTTTCTCTCCTCTTGATTTCTAACATTAAGATTATTTGAATGCTATTAGAATTCAAGTGTTATATATTACATAGATCTATATAATAGTATGAACAGTTTAAAAAAAAAAAAAAAAAAAGTTTATTTTAGTTTATATGATGCTGTTTTACCAAATGTGTAGTTTTGTCTTGATAGATAATTGAATTGAAAACTGTTAACCTCAGTTAAATATAACTAGTATTAAATTGATAAGGTGGTAGCTGAGGTACTGCTGCTTAGGGTAGGGGTTAACTTGAGTAGTAAATACTGCTCTAAGTTGGAGTTTTCAACTCCAGGCGGGATGCAAGGTTTAATCCTTACATTATTTTCACTTGTTCATTGTTATATGTATATAGTTTTGACATCCACAATATATTTTGTACACTCATTGTCACTACAAACAAAATTGAATCCTATACAAAATCCCATAAGAGATTTAATAAATACAGCTATATTTAAAGGTACACCTAAAAGAGGAGATGTAACATTATTTATCTTGTTATTTGTTATTTCGATCATAAGATTCTTGAGTTTTAAAAATGCCAAATGACATCTTTAAAAGGAATTTCTTTAAACATTAATGGATTGAATAATCCGTGTAAAAGGGCAAGCCTAATAAGATACATTAATCTACACAAGGCCAATCTAGTCTTCCTGCAAGAAACCCATCTCTTGAAAAAGATATTGATAAACTAGCCACTAATAAGTATGCAGTATTGGTTAGTCCAGAGCACACTCAGAAAAAAGAGGAGTGGCTATTTTATGGAATAAAAGTATGCCCATTCCTAAAACCATTAAGTCTTATCAGGATGACAAAGGAATGTTTTGTATGGTTACAATACAAATTAATGGGAAGACTTACACTTTAATTAATGTATACTGGATACCTGGAATTGGTATTAATACAGTGAAACATCATATTGATAAGATCATATCATTCTCTATAGGGATATTATTTTAGCTGGTCATTTTAATTGTATACTACATGAAAGTGATACTACCACTATAAAGAAAAGAAGAATTACATCTAATGCAAAACATTTAAATGATTTTGCTAATTCTTATCATTTGAATGATATTAATAATCAGATAGAGTCAAAATCATTACCATACACCTTTTTCTAACAGATACAAAACTTATTCAAAAATAGATAGGGTCTTTATTTCTAACCAGATGGTAACAGATTTAATTAATTCCAAAATCATTTCATGTCCTATATCTGATCATAACTCAATTGTTTTTGAATTCATGATAAAAATACTCATAATGTTCAGATCAAAAGGATACCAGCATACTTAACTCAGCTAAAAGACTATAAAGAATATATACTTTCAGAAGTACAACATTTTCTAGACATAAATAATACTCCTGAAGTCTCCATTGTCTATGTTTGGGATGCCTTAAAATCATATCTATATGGACAAAGTATCAGATGGTATAATAACAAAAGGAAATCTTGGGATAAGGAATTGTTAGATATTCAAAGTAAACTAGACTCTTATAAACATAATAATAAAGAAAATATTATGGACAAGAAAGTTATTGAAGAAATAAACAAACTAAATGAGAAATACAAAGAAATTTTAACTCATAAAGTTAAAATAACTTTAGAGAAATACAAGTTTTGTCTTATTCAATAAGCCCCAAATACTTACATAGACTTAAAAATAAAACAAAAGATTGAATAAACAAAACCATATCAAAGAAATCTTTTCTCTAAGGAAAAGAAGAATGTTTCTAGTATACCAGAAATACTGGATGAATTTAGAAATCACTTTCACAAGATTAACCATAACAACATTAACATGGAACCTAAAGATAAAATAAAGGAGTTTATAACCACAAACATGAATAAAAGCTTAATAAACAACAGATTAAACTATTGGACAAGAGTATTTCATATACAGAAGTTATTACACAAATAAATAAGCTTAAATCAAACAAAGCACCGGGTAATGATGGTATTATACCAGAGATATATAAAATCCTTTCTAAAACTACATATTCATTAATACATAAGGTTTTTATTCTGGCCCAAACTGAGTTAATAACCCCCATCTTGGCAATATACATTTATTTCACCAATTTTAAAACCTAATAAAGATCCAACTAGATGTTCTTCATATCGACCCATCTCATTACTTAATGTTGATTATAAAATGTTTATGAGTATTTTTGCTGATAGATTGAAGACAATTATCCCGGCATTATAGACATAGATCAGATGGGCTTCATTGTAAATAGAAATACTTTTGATAATATAAGAAGAACTTTAACATTAATTGATTTTGCAAATAGGAAAAGAAAGATTTAACACTTATTAGTCTTGATATAGGTTCAGCATTTGATTCAGTAAGTTGGGACTATCTGTTTACCTTACTGAAGTGCACAAATTTCTCTGATGCATTTGTAAATTTAATTGAGCATTTATACAAAGGAACGCTGGCTTATATTAAGGTAGGAACATATGTTTCACAAAAATACCCATTCTTAAAGGTACAAAGCAAGGATGTCCACTTTCTCCACTATTATTCACTTTAGTAATGGAGCCTTGGGCTAATTTGATTAGAAACAGTACTGACATAGAGGGTTTTGAAATAGAAGAAAATACAACATCAAAATTCAACTTTTGCAGATGATGTTCTAATTACATCAGCAGGATCTAATTCTTCTATGCAGTCTTTATTTGATAAAATGATGAATTTTAAAAGTATTTCTGGTTTAATATTCAATGAAGAAAAACTAAAATACTACCTATATATACACGAAAAAATACTCTCATTAGTGATTTTACTAAATATGTACCCAACTCAGGTCAGATAACTTATTTAGGTATAATACTATCTAAAGATATTAAATCTATTATATATAATAACTATAATACCTGCTTTCTTAATATACAAAATCTTTTTAATACCTGGAATAATATGTGTTTTACTATGGAGGAGAGACTTACAATTATTAAAATGATAATATTCCCCAAGATTTTATACTTAATACAATCAATAATACTTTCACCTACAAAAATAACTATCAAGAAACTGAATACATTAATGTTAAATTTCTTATGGGCACCTAATAGACCTAGGATTGCATTAAAGAAACATACTAATAGCTGGTCTCAAGGGGGTATTTCTTTTCCAGACTTTTATTTATATATTATCTCTTCTATTTTAAAAGTTATTACTTTATTAATAGATCGGTCATATGTCAAAATGGAAAGATTATTGGGAGCTAATTAGTATGCACTTCATGAAAATCTCCTTAACACATAAAAATATGATTATAAATAACTCCATGTTGTGGTTGCTAAAGGAATTTTGTACTTCACCTATTACACCTAAACATATGGTCTGTTACCCATTAAATATTATTATTAGTTATCGTAACTTTATATTCATGCACCCTAAGTATAGGGAATGGAATTTTATTGTATTCCTATAATTTATACTCAGGGTATGCTTATGTCATCTACTTCTGAAGGAGCTCATTTAGCTATAGATAATAATCTAAAGTACTGGTATCAGCTGATATCTGATAATAAAGTTAAAATCTAGATTTCTTAAAACAAGAATTTGATCTAAGAGAAACTTGCTGGTTAGAGGTTCAGATCTTTAGACAACATCTCATTGATAGAATAGATCTAATGTCTATAACAGTTAAAGAATCTATTCCAAAACTGATTGATTACTTGATAATAAATTTACAGCATAAAGTTTCTGATAAAGGTAAACTTTCACATATACATAAAATTATCAGACAAGAAAGCTTTTACAATGTAGATTCATACTGGAATTATTTCACCTCTATTAATGGGGACCCACCAACTCAACAAGATAAACAATATATATTGGAATCTGCTTATAGAACTACATCTTCCATTGTCTGGAGACTTTATACATGGAAATTTTGACATAGACCCTTTTATACACCTTTGATGATGAATAAAATTAATAATAAAGATAATCTATGTAAGAGATGTAATGTAGAAATTAATGCTGACTGGGCTCATATGTTTTATGACTGTATGAAGTTGAAAGAATACTGGAAGTCAATTAATGAATTTTTGCAGGCTCTTTTTACAGATAATTTCATTATTTCTAAGTCTCTTATATTATTCAACACACCTGTACCTCAATGTGTTAAAAGATTAAGCTTCCTTGTTATGGTCTATCCTAGCAGTGGCTAGGAAAATAATAACTAGGAATTGGATTTCAGATACACCTCCTTCGTTCAATGAATTTAAAAATGTTATGAATATAATGTGTCATATGAAAATAAGCACAATTAGAATGAGAACAACTAGAAAAACATCACATTTTATTGTATGGGATAATTTACAAAATTTGTTAAAAAAATTCTAATTTCAATAGCACAGTATTTTAGTTTAATTAATTGATCTGATTGTAGTGGATGTCTTTGTAAATACTTTAGTTGTTTTGTTGAATATTATAATAATACCTATTTTTAATTATTTGTATAAAATTGTTATGATATTTCTCTTATATGTTAAAACAATAAACTTGTTTAAAAAAAAAAAAAGAAAATCTAAATCCCATCGAGCTACGTGTCGAGGGACTTGAACCTCAGCACTGAAATAAATAGGACATGCTGGAGGGATAGATTCATAACCCAGAGGCTCCCTTCACTCTGGAATAAAATCCCAGTCCAGGTTAGGCAGAGTCCCTCATTGACTCTCTTCAAGAGGAATCTTGATGAGTGGCTGGGAGATCGTAGGTTTACCCCGGGTATCACTTCTGTTTCACTGTTAGACAGAGGCACAGTATACTAACCTCGAAAAAGGGCATAGCAAAATTAATTTAAAATGGGTGGTGAAAGCCAAACACACTCTGGCTAGGCTTAT
Organism: Protopterus annectens; assembly: GCF_019279795.1. Classification (NCBI taxonomy): domain Eukaryota; kingdom Metazoa; phylum Chordata; order Ceratodontiformes; family Protopteridae; genus Protopterus; species Protopterus annectens. The sequence goes on from NC_056730.1 coordinate 659,175,641, forward strand.
AAATGCCCTAGGGCAGATAGCCTAGTCTGAACCTATGAACCTATGATACTAGAGAAATACGCATTAACACGGCATGCTATATGCTTTGCTGGGTGGTTTCTCTTCTCCTGCTATATTTGTAGGATGCTGACATCATCAGACTTTCCAAAGAGGAATGTACCTCTTTTAATGTGTTTTCCCAGTCTCCAAAAAGGGCACTCCTCTCACAGGAAATCACCCCCCCCAAACACACACTGTCAGCATTCAAACCCCTACCTATGTTATGATACTAGAGAGATACGCATTAACACTGCGCACTATATGCTTTATTGGGTGGTTTTGATTCTCCTGCTATATTTGTAGGATGCTGACATCATCAGACTGGACATGGTAATGTGTGTACACTTTGTTTTATGCAATCCCAGGAATGAGCCATGTGGGTCAGCAGGTGTCAACAGCTTGAACAGGACCCTATAATTCTTACCTTGTGTGATCTATCTGTGGACACATTGACATTCCTTCATATGTCAACACATATTTATGCACAGATTGTTGGTTTTGTGGATACGACATGTGTCAGGGATGTTGATAAAGGGCTATTCAAAGTCTATGTGGGACATGTGTAGTTCTGTTCAGTGATGTATGTCCTGGGTGTCTACCTAGCAAACAGTCTAGCATGTTTGGGAATCATAATCTGCACATGAACATACCACAGTTAGTAGGGTTGTGTGTTTGTCAGCTTCCAATAGCTCTGTTTATGACTTCAACCATGATGGACTCCATGGCCTTGCAGATCAGACTTCATAGTCTTACTGGACTATACTTCCCATGGTGTGTTGTGCACCAACACTTGTGGGGAGTGCCATATGTTGCTGTAACACATTCAACAGTTCCAGATCCTGTGGAGAGGGTGAGGCTCAACAGACTGTTCAGATGCAGGGTCTGTTTGTTCTGTAGTTCATGCATGACACATATTGGGAAACAATGTAATCCAATTGCTGCCATGCTTTTGGCTTTGGGGGGAGCTGTTCAGCCATTCTACATGTGATATCTCCTGGTATGATGACTGGGACTATGGTCAGTGGGAGGTGGGTATGTCTATATGGGCCTGTCTGACAGGATGTCGGCATTGTCAGTCAGGTACAGTTGGCCCTGACTCAGGACATATATGAGTGTACATTGCTATTTATGACATAGCTGAAGGAGGTGTCATGATTCAGTCTGGAATCCTTCTCAGCTACTCTTTACAAAACACCAACAATCCTGAGCACTAATCCCTGTTATACTCTTTTACACACTTAACACCCTACTGATCCTTTGTGATCAGGCTACGGAGTATGTCATCATAATATCCTGACATGTCCAGGGGTTGGTTTCTTGTGTACTCTCCAGTCCAGCTAGTGAATATTGTGGATTTGAGACAATGTCACATCTGCCTCATACACAGACAACCCTCTCCTCCTCCCAACAAACTCAGATATATGTGAGAGATGCAACAATATCGACATACAGGAGGCTGAGCTCTCTCGACCCATGACTGGCATAGTCTATCAGGTGGTGAAGGTAACCACACACACCACATATCAGTCTCGCATAAACCTATAGCGACAGCAATCAAACCACATTATCACACATAAACATACTCAGAGGCTCTACATAAACTCTGCCTAAGCAGCAGAGACCTCCAAAGCAGACACACAAACAACTGCTACCCCACTACAATACCCACATATCACATAGTTCACAATGACAGTGTGCCACACAGTCACTGCCCTTCGGGCTAAACAACACACCTAATACACTTGTAATAAGTGACACTTGTTGTCAGACAGACTGACGTCCCACTCACCAGGCCAAACAAGGGAATAGTCACTTTGAGCTGTCTCTCGGGTGCCAGGATCCGCAACATAACACATGCACTCAGGTCACTCCAAAGCAAGTACAGGACTGGCTCCATCAATGTCCATGCTGGTGCGTGCAGCCTCAGACGTTCCTCCCTGGACCACATGACATGATACATAGAAGAACTCTCTGATCATGTAGCCCAAGCCAGTATGACCCTGACCTTGTCTAGCATCTTACACTCACCAAGTATGATGTCACAGTATACCAACAAACTGATCACGTTTAACAGTTGGCTAACATATTGGTGTCATTCACAGGGGATACAGTGTCTGTCAGCCTGGGGTGACATGCTCAACATGCCACATAGCTTCCCTATGGACAGCTTGCACCTGTCACCCTTGGACTTTCAAATACTGGCTAAGGCACTTGCTACCCACCATACTGCCTTTTTTAAGCGGGGCTCAAAAGACAAACCCACCTCCATAGACATTACAGAGTACATGACACTGAGGGTAATGCTGCTCAACACCAGATGTGTTACCCTCAAATTGCGACCACTCAGGAATCTCCTCAGTATGGACAACAGCGATATCTGTGCACTAACAGACACCTGGTTCAGGCTCCCAAATGCATACCAGCACTACCAGGTTATATTTCATACCATGCTTTCTGACCACAAAACTCGGAATGGCCAACACAAATAGGGGGAGTATCCATATACATCACAGATACACATACCTCTGGGTTGGTAGCACTGCACAAAGCATCACAGACCATACATATGCACCTAACATTGTGCAAATCTGCCTTTTGGTTTGTTGCCTGCTACAGACCACCCTCCCAAACTCAGGAACCACACTCGGCTTTCCTGGGAACACTGGACAATATGAAGGTCTTCCCAAACACCATTATATTGGGTGACTTCAAATACCCACACATTGACTGGGGATAGTACTCAGGCTCCAACACCCTCGCCCAGCAGTTGCTACTATTTTTATACTCATATGCTATGGCACAACCGGTCATCACACCCACAAGAGGGGACAACATATTGGACATGATCATCACCAACATGGGGACTCTATGTTCCACACCTGAGATATACCCCTCATTGGTAAGGTCAGTACATACATTTATCTCACTGGACATTCATATCCCATCCCCACACCCATCCCGGGTAATCTTGGTGAACTTCTCAAAAGCAAATGTCACATTTCTCCAAACCAAGGTGGTATCCTTCAGAAACCCTGGGACAGTGGTAAGTATGGCTCAGACTGCTGAATCCTTTACATACACATTCTATGGACACCTAGTGGTCTGCATGGATCGTGCTATCCCAAATAACAACTGGACTCACTCCTCCAATGGTTGGGTACCTGTCTGGTAGACCCCAGCCATTAATAAACTATACAACAAAAGGAGGACGCTACTACATGATAGAGCACAATCCCAGACAGGGAAGGCATCTGTGATCTGTACTAGCAGACAGCTACAATCACTCATGTATTTATGTCAGGCCCACTTCTAACGGACAATTGCACCAGACACATAGGACACTCACAAGGACTTCTTCTGTTAATTCAGGTACTTGGGTGGACACTCACTGATATGCTGTGAGTTACTGCATACTGACTAAACATACCCTGAACCCACAGACATTTACAACATCCTGGCAAACGGGTTCAGTGCAGATGTCTCCCCCCATCCCCCCTAAGGAGCTACTGTCCATCCCAACAGAGTGTAACCTCCCTGACATCACAAATAAACAGGTGAGTGCTGCTCTCCCCACAGCGGACAACACAGCATCAATGGGACCAGACAGTGTCCCGGCCTGCGTCTTACATGGGCTTCATGACAGACATAACCCTCACATTACGTCACTGTTCAATATCAGAGTTACTGCAGGATATGTACCCATGGAATGGCGTACAGCGATAGTGGTCCTGCTCCACAGAGTTGCTGCTACAACGGACCACAGACAATATCGGCCTATAAGGCTAACTAGCCTGTTCTGCAAAGCTATAGTGCATATTGTAATGGGACTCATGCACATAGGCATTGGGAACCTACAGACACTGGGTCCTACACATTTCAGTGTTGTTGTGGGCAGATCTTGCCTCTTGGACCTGTTTGTATTCTTTAAACTGTTACCAGGTCCATCGGTGTAGGGACGGTTGTCCACATAGCCTGCCTGGACCTTGCACAACCCTTCGACACAATACCCCACTCGGCCATTATGCATAGGCTCACCAGCGTCGATATCGACACATATCTCACATGATGGATTGCAACCTGGATCAGGGATAGCACCCACATGCTCAGTATTACAGGTGTCATGTCTGACTATACACCAGTTACACATGGCATCACATAAGGCTCAGTCCTGGGACCTCTCTTGTTCAGTATATATTTGTGTGACATACAGGCTAACACAGGAGGAATATGGCTGGACCATGTTCGCAGATGACTGCGAACTGGGTGCCATAATCAACTCTCCAGCTGGCACATGCATACTCAAACAGGATCTCACAGAGATAGGATGACTGGTGCCTGAGCTATGGCCTACAGCTAAATGCCGTTAGTTGCATAGTCATCCCCTTTGGGAATAACAACATGCCCACACATTACCACATAGGTAGTAATCCATTACATACGGTAGTAGTTGTTAGGGGTTTGGGGACACGACTTGTTTGTACTCTCACCTTTGACAATCACGTTGTCAAAGTGGTTAGACAGAACTTCTACATAGCCTACCTTATCCCATATGGTTTCACATGTTGATCAAGTGAGGTCATTGTGCCCCTATACTCATCACGACCATGCTTGGTTACAATGCCACATTTGGGATGTACCTTACCCGACACCTGCAGCAACTGTAATGGCCACAAATGTTCCTCAACAAGCAGATGTAGGGACTCACATGGATTCCCTGCACAGTTCAGATACAGTAACTCCAGCTCTACTCAGTCACTTACCACCTACTCGGATGTGTTGTGTGCCTGTAGTTTAAGGAAATATCCGACCCAGATTTAATGGACATGCTCCACCTCAGGATATCCGACTCCCTTGGAGCTACACACTCCAGGGACATATACCTCAGCACAGATGTTAATAGGACATGCTGGAGGGACAGATTCTTATCCCAGAGGCTCCACTCACTCCGGATTGTAATCCCGGTTTCGCATGGGCAGAGCCACCCACTGACCACCTACAGGAGACATCCTGACAAGTGGATGGGTGATCGTATGTTTACCCATGGGATATCTTCTGGGTCCCTGCTAGACAAAGGCACAATACACTAAACGTAAATGGGCTATCTTGTGTGACCTACTATTCACAGGCACAGTGTTCTACTTTGACAGGGTTGCGAAAGCCAAACACACTCTGGCTAGGCTTGTACATGCCCTAGGGTGGATAGCCTAGTATCAACCTCTGAACCTATGATAATGTTCAGGATGCACAATGTTTATTGCTGATACTGTTTGCAGGTTTTATTGTCTTTGCTTTCCCACTTTCTATGAACAACTTAGGTATCTGCAGAACATATATGATTATGACAGGGTTCCACTATATTATATATGTGTCTGTTGTCATATAACTGTGTGCACAGGGCAGATTGCTGGATAGTGAGAGGTTCCTGGGTTAACACATGCAACTGTGTGATATGTGTGGCCCACTGCTGTACACCGACATGGCCTAAGTGTGTGAGCATGCCCAGTTCAGACTGTCAGTGTTCTGTTACCTGACATTTGTCTCATTTGTTCGTGTGTGAGCATGCCCAGTGTGACCTTTCAGTATGTTGCTGTCTGAGGTCCACTACATTTGTTGATGTATGTGTACATGTCCAAGATTAACATTTCTACTGTGTGTGTTGAAATTCAGGTTCTATTCTTACTGCGGGACTCACCTTTGTGTCATACTTCGACAGGGATTATGCTGTGCCTGCAGGGTTTCCATGGAATACTTTGGATAGACTTATCAACATTTCTTAATACAGGCTGACCACTGCAATACTGTCATGGTTTAGTGGTTCAGTGCTATGACTATAGTGTACAGTATCTTGGGTTCGAAGCCCAGCACTGCTTTATATTTTCATACTGAGCAGACCAGACTGCTTAAGGGCCAGTAGAGCAAATATGAGCATGTTGGCTTTTGTTCAGCTATGCCCTACTTAGGTTCATAGGTTCATACTAGGCTATCTGCCCTAAGGCATTTACAAGCCTAGCCAGAGTGTGTTTGGCTTTAGCCACCTTCTGAACTGATTTTACTGTGCCCTTTTTATGGTTAGTTTACTGTGCCTCTGTCTAGTAGTGACACCAAAGTAATCCCCGGGGTAAACCTACGATCTCCCATCCACTCATCAAGATTCCTCTTGAAGAGAGTCAGTGAGGGGCTCTGCCTAACATGGACTGGGATTCTATTCCAGAGTAATGGCAGCCTCTGGGTTATGAATCTGTCCCTCCAGCATGTCCTATTTATTTCTGTGCTGAGGTTCAAGTCCCTTGAGTGCGTAGCTCTAAGGGATTTGTATTTTCTGAGGTGGAGCATGCTCATTAATTCCAGGTTGGACATGGCTTTATACGTCAGGCATAGATCGCCTCTAAGTAGGCGGTATGCAACTGAGTAGAGCTGGAGTTTCTTTAACCGAGCAGCATATGGCATCTGTTTGAGTCCATGATCCTCTTTTTGAGGTATTTTTGGGGTCTTTCTAGTTGCTGCAGGTGTCCTGTAAGGTACATCCCAAATGGGGCATTGTATTCAATTATAGGCCTGATGAGGGATGAATGAAGGAGCACAATGACCTCCCTCGATCTAGATGTGAATCCTTTCATGATAAGGTGGGCTATATAGAAGGTCTTTCTAACCACTTTGGCAATGTGGTTGTCAAAGGGGAGATTACTGTCAACTTGGGTCCCCAAGTCCCTAATTACTTCTTCCGTACTTAATGGATTCCCGCCTATGTGGTAATTTGTGGGCACTTTGTTTTTGCCAAAGGGAATGACTATACACTTTTTAGCCTTTAGCTTTAGGCCATGGCTCTGGCACCAGTTATCTGTCTCTATGAGACCCTTTTGGAGGATGCTTGTGTCAGCTGGAGAGTCTATTATGGCACCCAGTTTGCAGTCATCTGCAAACTTGGTCAGCCACAGTCCTCCCGTGTTAGCCTGAACCTCCGAAAAATATATGCCGAACAAGAGAGGTCCCAGGACTGAGCCTTGTGGGATGCCACTTGTAACTGGTTTAGAGTCTGACATGGCTCCAGCAATTCTGACTATGTGGGTTCTGTCCTTGAGCCAGTTTGCAACCCATCTTATGACATAGGGGTTTATATTTAAGCTGGAGAGCTTATCTATGATGCCCGAGTGGGGTATTGTGTCGAAGGCTTTTGCGAGGTCCAGGTAGGCTGTGTGGACTACCTTCCCCTCATCAATGGCCTTGGTGACTGTTTCAAAGAAATCGACCAGGTTTAAGAGGCAGGATCTGCCCTTAACAAAGCCGAATTGGGTAGGATCCAGTGTCTATAGGTCATCAATGTCTTTGTTTATGAGTTCCATGATGATCCTCTCCATAGCTTTGCAGACCAGGCTAGTCAGGCTTATGGGGCGATAGTTTCCAGGGTCCATAGAGGCACCAACTTTGTGGAGTGGGACCACTGTTGTTGTACGCCATTCTTTGGGTACATATCCTGTAGTAAGGCTGAGATTGAACAGCAGCTTTATGTGGGGGTTTAGCTCTTCTTGGAGTTCTTGTTGGATGCAGCCTGGGACACCGTCTGGTCCCATTGATGCTGTGTTTTTTGTTTTGGAGAGGGCGGCTCTTACCTGAGCATCTGAGATGTCAGGGAGCCAGCACTCTGCTGGGATAGATATTTCCTCTTTAGGGGGGAAGGGAGGAGAAGTTTGCACTGAACCTGTCTGCCAGGATGTTGGCAATGTCTGTGGGTTCAGTGTATTTTTTGTCATTTTGGACCAACTCTGAGCATATCTGGGAGTTGCCACCCAGGTTCCTAACATAATTAAAGAAGGCCTTGTGATTATCTTTAGTGTCCTGTGCAATTTTTCTCTCGAAGCTGGCCTTGGATGATTTTATGAGGGATCATAGTTTTTTGCTAGTACTGATCAGAGATGCATTCCCTTTTAGGGATTTTGCTCTATCATGTAGTAGCATCCTCCTTCTGTTGTACAGCTTATTTATAGCTGGGGTCCACCAGGCAGGATGCCTGCCTTTGGATGATTGGGTCTTGGTTTTGTTTGGGATAGCATGATCCATGCATTCCTGAAGGTGTCCATAGAATGCATTTATAAAGGATTCTGCAGTTTGAGCCATAGTTTCCACTGGCCCGGGGGCCTTGAAGGATTTCACCTCGGTTTTGAGAAGTGTGACGTTAGCTTTTGAGAAGTTTTTCACTGTGGTTTTCTGGGCTGTGTGTGGGATGGGATGTGGATATCCAGTGAGATTGATTTATGGTCCGATCTTACCAATGAGGGGAATACCTCTGGTATGGAGCATAGAGTCCCCATGTTGATGATGACCAGGTCCAGTATGTTATCCCCTCTTGTGGGGGTGGTGACTAGTTGTTCCATACATTTGAGTTTATAAATTCTAGGAACCTTTGGGCTAGGGTGTTGGGGCTTGGGTAATGCTCCCAGTCAATGTTTGGGTAGTTGAAGTCACCCAATATAATGGTGTTTGGAGAGACCTTCATATACTTAGACCCAGCTTGTCCAACATTGCTCAGTATTAACCAACATTGCTGGACATTGGCCAATATTACTCAACATTAACCACAGTTGTGCTAGTTGGTGTGTGCGATTTTCTTTACATATACTACATGGTGGTAAATGCTGTTTAGCACTGCTTTATATTTCTTAACATATGGCAATCATGCCTCAGGTGGTGCTGCAGGGCTGGATATGTTGGATGCACATACTACACTCCCTATACATGTTTGGAAGCAGGTACTGTCAACTTAGGCATCCCTTTTACTGTATGTGCGAGTCAGAGAGAGGTATCATTTCCAGAGTTCCTATTGAGCCAGTGTATGTGCTATGCGTTGCCTCTTTGCCAAGGCCAAAGCATACTGGGCACGCCTCCTTCTGCCTACTGGGGCAGGCTCAGGTTGTTCCTCCTCCGAGTCACGCTCTGCCTGTGATGGCCTTGGCAATGGTGGGGGGCTGTTTGGCCCAGGCCTATGCTGGTCCTGCTGCAGCTGTTTTCGCAGGATCATATTATGTAGCATAGCACATACCATGACAATTTGGGTACATGTAGTTGGTGAGTACTGCAAGGCTCCACCAGATGTGTCCAGGCACCGGAACTGTGACTTGAGCAGCCCAAACACACACTCGATTACATTTCGTGTTTGTGTGTGTGTCTCATTATGGCATTCCTGTTCAGGTGTGTGTGCGTTTCTGATGGGTGTCATCAGCCACGGCTCCAGTGCATAGCCAGCATCCCCCACTAGGTGACCATGTGGGATGTCCCTGTTGGCAAATGTCTGGTACAGCTGCATCAGATGCCAGATATGGGAATCATGGTAGCTTCCAGGGCAGCCAGCACACACATTCAGTATTATGCCCTGGGCATCACACATGACCTGGCAGTTGATGGAGGGGAAGCCCTTGCGGTTGAAGTAGACCCTACCCTGCTCACCGGCTGGTGCTTTGATGCATATGTGCATGCAGTCTATTAAACCCACTACCTCAGGGTATTCCACTATTTGCTGAAAGAGACGCATATTGCTGGCCAATTCCTCATGGGAATTTTGGAAATATACATGATCACCGACATGTGCTGACATGACATCCAGGAACTGGTGCAGTACCCTGGATGCTGATGCCTGTGATATCCCCATCATATCACCAGTTGGTCTCTGGAAGGTACCTGTTACTAATATTCTTAGGCCAGCACATACCTTGGTTTCCACTGGAATGGGTTCCCCTCTGTTGGTTCTGTGTGTGAGGCATGGCCTGCACAGCTCAAAATTTGCTGCAAGAGGTCTCTGTCCACTCTATAGTGCTCCACTATCTCCAGCTCATGTAGCCCCTGGTAGGTTACCCTGGGCCTGTACACTCTTCTCTGTCTCCTCACTGTGAGTTGTCCAGCAGCATTCGCATTATCACCACCCTCAGCATGTTGCATATGTTGCCTTATAACAGCAATGGCAGCCCCTAACATTTTTGTCTCAGTACAGCTTTTTCAGTTTTCACTTCTATTAGCTTACTGCAGTGTTGCAGTGCCTCTTGAGAGAAACATAATGGACTGTTGTTTGCAGAGTTTTAAGTGCTGGGCTGGGCTAGTGTACTGCCTGTATAATTGCCTGATTCTGATTGTTTTCACCTGCTAGCTTTGCTAGTACTCCCTGGTAACTTCCTACTATTTGGTGTGCTTCCTTTTCCCTTTCTGTTTCCTCGGGGCAGCGCCGCGCACACAAGTGCAAACACGCGCACAGCAGCTAACACACACGCACACATGCTTACACAGACTAAAACTTGTTTATTCTTGTTAAAACACGTGCACACCAGTGCAAACGTGCTTACAACTGTTTACACAGCCTTACATATGCTTACTCTGGCTTACACGTGCGGACACACACTAACACGCACACACACTGTCTTACTCGGGTTTACTGGCGCGCACACGCGTGCATGCACACTCAGCAAGAAACTTTGGTGTTATCCACGACATACACCTTCAATTTCTTTACTTTACTGAGCCTACCTGTTGACACACCTCTTTCAATGATATGTAAATGTCACCTGACACATGCCACTCTGCTCCAATGAGCTTCACTTCTTTCATACATGCCCCCTTCATGATGTCACCTATCTTCTACTCTGTTACTCCCCTTATCCTACTCCTACACTCCACTGACTGTGCTCATTTGCTATGTAAACTTGTGATTCACTATTCTAACCCTCATTTGCATAGGATTGCCTACTAATGCTTGGTTACATCTCTTAGACTGAGCTTCCCCCCTTAGCAACCTCTACTCGGTGGCCATGTTGTCTTCAGCCTGCCATTCACTTGCATTGTAAATTCATATCAGCAATAAAATCCACATTTGTGGATCTTAATTATTGATTTTCTGGTTTTTAGGATGCAGCGCATTTGCGCGGCGCTGCACTACACTTAAACCACGGAGATCGGGATGGAAAAAAAAAGTTATTTTATTTTTATTTTGCATCACTTCACATTGCCAATGGCTGTATTTTTGGCCATTGGCATGCTTCCTCCTGTAAATGCATCCTTTTTTTGGAGCTGTCACGGTTCCGTTTTGCTATTTGCAGAACCGTACTCAGTTGTCAACTGAGTACATTTCTGCAAATAACACTACTCCTACTCGGACAGGTTCGGGTTTCTTGGATCACAAATTTACCTCATTTGCATAGCTTTCACCTGCAATTGAGGGAATTTGCATATCCAAGCCCTGTCTGTGTAGGACTAGTTTTGAGAGCTCTGTTGCATGCCCCTACCAGCTGTTTCTTGTTCGCTCGGTGGACATGTTGGCTGCATGGAGTCTTACTCTACTCTTAGACTCCGTGCAAGCCTTCGTGAATCTGGCCCATAGATAGGAATACACATATATAATAGGTAAGCAACTATGCCCCCTTTGGTTCTTTCTGTAGCTGATGAGGAGGTTAATTATAACCATTCCCAGGTGCATAGATGATTAATGAGGCTTACTTAGGTTGCTCATGAGTATACAAACATTTAACATGCTTCTTGAAAAGTATGTGTGATTATGCAAAGCATTGTGTTGCATATGAACTAAAAATAGTCATTTTATATAAACATTGATATATTAATATTAATGAAATATAATTGTATAACTGCTGCTCTACCATCAAATACTTATTAAACCCGTTTGTTACTTATTACTACCATAGTGCAGAATATATTATGGTACTTACGTAATATCGGAACCAGATTTTCGCGGTTGTGAAATTGTCATCCCAGAACAGAGATGACTTCAGGAAACACTGTTAGGTGTTATTCAAAGTTGTTTTTGCAGAAAATTAAAGTAGGATTAGCTTTAAGATGACAAAGATTTGAAAAAGTCCTCTTCCTGTTTTGTGTGCATTACACACACATGCTTGAATTGTCATGGATGCGCTCTTTCACACAAATGGAAATGGAGCTAGCTGAGGAGGTGTGTGTACCCCTTTGGGGCAGATCATTAAGTAGTTATGAAGATTTACTTGCCCCTTCAAGGAGACTTTGCCGTAAACGATAATGAAGTCTGTTGCATTCCTTGCAAGTATATATACACTGTTAATACTGTGCACCTCAGAAAAGGGCATGTGTGTGTGTGTGTGTGGGGGGGGTCACAATCTCGGACTTGGTATACTGCACATTCCCTCACATTCACAATTGCAGTTCAGTACTGAAATAATGCAATGCAACTTTCCTTACTTTCAGGGCTAGGGACGCAATCTGAAAGGCTGTTTCCACTCCCCCACCCCATTCTTGATGCAGGCCCCACATATTAGTAAACAACAAATATAAACAAAAATAAAAAACAAGTGGAAAAAGATCGTAGAAACAAAACCACTAATCCAATAAAACGATCGTGTCAGCACACAGGTTGCAAGTCCATAAAACATTTATTGTATAAACTCCGCAAGCGCTTTCACCCTAACTCAATTGTAGGGCTTTTTCAAGTGTAAAAACAGTGTAACTGTTCAATCAGCCATCTTTAAATAACTTCATTTAAAAAAAAGGCACCAAAACCAGTCTGACCAAAATTTAAAGAAAATTTAAACAATACAGTGAAGATAGGGCTTATGTGTTCAAGGGGCAGTGGCGGCTGGTGACTTCAAATCAAAGAGGGGCTGCAGGAGGCAGCTGAATGGGTGGGGGTCAATGGGAAGGGGTGTGGCCAACTAGAAAGGGGAGGAGCTATGCTCAAAACCACAAAAACTAACTTTAATTAAATACGCTGCCCTGGGTGCCAAACCGTGATTATGAGAGTCCAATCAAGACAAAATGAAGTGCAGAAGAATAAAAATATTTCAATGCATTGGCTGCATGACAGCTTATCTAATATCTAGATGGAAACATAAAGGTTGTGATTCATGAAAAAATAAATTACTTTTTAAATACATTACTGGAATGCCAGTCAAAATAAAGCATAAGAAAAACAAGCAGCACTCAACTCAAACCACTTCTCCTTGCACTGCAGTTCTAATTATAATTTATATTCAGCTTTATTAAATGACCAAGTAACATGCTGAAAGTAGCAATCTCTGTGATACCCCCATTTGTAAAAATGTTTCTTATCCAAAAAAGACCTGCTGTCTGACAACTATCTACTTGTTTCATGGGGAAAACATGATCAAAGTAAAAAATGAAAAGCAAACAAGAAACAAGCTCAATATACATTGCTTAAAGGATTACTGTACAGGTTATGGACCACACATGATTGGCATTCTGTTTAGTTGACGGGTAAAGCCTGCAGAGATGACTGGAAGTCTCCAACAAGTGTAATGAGCTTCTTAAAATAATGTAATCCTGTCCTTTATTACACATACTGTCATATGCATTTCAATACCCAAGGCTTATACATTATCTAGTTAAGTATTCTCTTCATGGCAGCAACAGAAAGGCTTTCAATGCTGGCAATTCTTTAACAGTATGCTTATTAAAGCTTACTTGCATCTTACGGTCTCAGACAAGCTTACCTGATGGTCATTAAAGCATTGCTACTTAAACACAGAGCAACAGGCACTTTGAGTAATAAGCATAAACCAACAGTACATAAATATGACAAACCAGACCATTCTGCAAAATCAAGGACAGATGAAAAGCCACTGTAGTACTTGTGTCTACCTTGGATGGGGGGATACTCTGCCTGCACATTTACACTGCTTAACTACATATTGCCTTGCTTGGACACATCCAGAGTCACTACATGGGGGAGTGGGGTGCAACAAGTATGTCACAATTTGAAATGTCTCCGGATGACTGTGATGGTCCTGACACATTTGTCATTCATCTCAACCTCAGAACAAGAAATCTGGACAAAGCCATACATAGAAGTGGGACAAAGGCCTAAAAATAAGGACAATTTTTAAATATTGCTTTTATAAACTTAGAAAGATAATAGAATAGGTCTTGAATTAGTATGAATTTTCTGAAGGGTATGAAATCTGAAACTCAAATGTCTGTCATTATTTTCTAACGTCAGTCTTTAATGATTTGCCACTAATTTGCCAGAAAGCCACAATTTTATGAAAAATGGACCAAATATATAAGGCAAAAATCTGGACATTCTGCGAAAATCTGTACAGTTGAGAGGTATGCTTGTAACTCATGCAAAGTTTTTAAAATGCCTCAGTTATCAGTTATAAATATTTTTAATGCCTTCACTACACATACTAAAAGTAGTGACATAGCGTACAGTATTATTATTCCTAAGGACCTCAGTTGTCTCCATTCCTACTGGGGCATTACCAAAATATGGTCTAGCTACAGAATTCCTAGATGCAATAACACCTTGTCTAATAATGGCTAGTAACCTAGATTCATAGCCACTATCAATAAATTCATGCATTATCTCATCCATTTGTGGTTCACATCCACCCAAATCAGTATTCAGCCTACTTATTTGTGTCATCTGTGCCTTAACAATTCCCTTAAACACATGGAAAGAGTGCATGCTCTTCCTATGCAGGTAGTTATTCTTATGTACATTCTTTCTATGTACTGACTGAGGTATGTATGCATGTTAATCAGTCCCATCATAATTAATGGCAACATCTAAAAATTCTATGCTACTCGAGGAATTATGCATGGAAAATTTCAGAAAATTAGTACTATTATTCAAATAATCAATGAACTGTATCAACTCACCACTCTCCCATTCCCAAATCAGGAATACATTGTCCACAAAGCTTTAAAAAAAAAAACGCACTTTACCTACATGACACTCACGACCATTATAAATATTTTCATTCTCCCATCCATTTAGAACTAAGGTAGTAATACTTATTATCAAAGATAAAAAATATTTTTCTCCAATACAAAACAAAAAAACAAAAAAAAATCTTGCTTTTTTCCCACTTTTCTGAGATTTAAAAAAGTTCAGTTACAGGCTTGCTGTTCTTGAACTGTTTGTAAGTTTCTGTGAGGCCATTTTTTGCTTGGGCTAAAGGGAAGTCTCTCTGTTGATCAGTGGCAGTGAAAAACATTGAGCAGCCTGCCTGCCCCTGTGGGAGTGGTTACTGACTTGAAACTAGTTTTATTGGCCATTTTGGGTCAATTCCAAAACTCCTTCATCTTCCTCTCTTAAAACCCTGTTTTGCGTGGTTTTGCACGTTTTGAGCATAGCGCAACACCGGGCAGCGCCGCCTAATTGGGTTTAAACTATTCCTATCTCCACAAAGTCTGCTCTTCACTTTTTCCCTTAGAACTGCTCTATCTCTCAATTTAAACACCATGTCCTCATTCTAAGGCCCTTCACTGGTCCAATTAAGTAACCCTACAAGTTAGCACTATTAAACCATAAGCACTACTTACTCTTATACTCTCTACGCTTACCCTGTTCTCTATTGGTCTGTCTTAAATTCAGTTTCCCTATATTACTCTAGCATGTCCAAAGGTCAGTCAATGGTTTCCACTCCAGTCCAGCTGGTGAATCTGAGAATTTTGAGGCAATGTTACAACTGTCTCATGTACACGGACAACCCTCTCCTCCTCCAAACAGGTTCAAATATATGTGAGAGATGCAACTATTTAGCCAAACTGGAGGCTGAGCTCTCTCATCTCAAAACTGGTGTAACCAGTCAGGAGGAGAAGGTAACCTCACACAACACAATTCCAGTATCACATAGTCCCACCACATCAGCGAACCAAACACATAAATACACAAAAACATACTCAGAGGCTCTAAATAAAAATCTACCTAAGCAACAGAGACCTCCAAAGCAGACATCCAAGCAAACGCTACCTCAAAACAAAATACGCACAACACATAACCCACAAAGTCAGTGTGCCAAGCAGCCATAGCCCTTAAGGCTGAATAACACACCTGATACTCTTGTAATAGGTGACTCTATTGTCACACACACTGACGTCCCGCTCACCAGGCTGAATAAAGAGAAGGTCACGGTGAGCTGTCTGTCGGGTTTTAGGATCCGCCACATAACGCAAGCATTCAGGTCACTCCAAAGCAAATACAAATATGACTCAGTCATTGTACATGCTGGTGTGAATGACCTGAGACGTACCTCCCTGGACTACATGAAAAGAGACATAGAGGAGCTCTCTAATCATGTAGCCCAGGCTGGTATGACCCTGACCTTGAGCAGCATCTTACCCTCACCTAGAATGATGCCACAGTACAAAGACAAAATGATCGATTTTAACAATTGGCTAAAATTTTGGTGTCATTCAAAGGGGATCCAGTGTCTGTCAGCCTGGGATGACATACTCGACAAGCCACGTTGCTTCGCCAGGGACGGCTTGCACCTGTCACCACTGGGCTTTCGGATATTGGAAAGGCTCTTGCCACCCCCAAAGTGCCTTTTTTTAGGCAAGGCTCAAAAGTCAAACCCACCCCCATAGACAGCACAAGGAACAAGAAACTAAGGGGAATGCTGCTAAATGCCAGAAGTCTTAACCTCAAGATGCACGCACTCAAAGCTCTCCTCAGTATGGAGAACATCGATATCTGTGCAGTGACAGAAACCTGGTTCAAGGCTCCAGAGAGCACCCCAGCACTACCAGGCTATACCTCATATCATGCTTTTCGGCTCCAAAACCCGGACCGAACCACAAAAGGAGGGGGAGTTTCCATATTTATCAAGGATATCCACACCTCCAGGTTAGTGGCATTGCACGAAGTATCGGAGACCATCCATGTGCAACTAACAGTGGGCAAGACTGCTTTTCAGTTCATAGCATCCTACAGACCACCCTCTGAAAGTCAGGAATCCCACTCGGCTTTCCTGAAAACACTGGAGAACATGAAGATCTCTCCGAACACCATTATATTGGGCGACTTCAACTACCCAAACATTGACTGGGAGCACTACTCAAGCCCCAGCACCTTAGCCCAAAGGTTCCTGGAAATTATAAACTCAAATGCTATGGAACAACTAGTCACCACTCCCACAAGAGGGGACAACATACTAGACCTGATCATTACCAACATGGGGACTCTATGCTCCACACCAGAAGTATATCCCTCATTGGTAAGATCAGACCATAAATTAATTTCACTGGATGTCCACATCCCGACCCCACCCCCAGCCCAGAAAACCACAGTGAAAAACTTCTCAAAAGAGAACTTCTCATTTCTCAAAACCGAACTGGAATCCTTCAAGGCCCCAGGGCCAGTGGAAACTACGGCCCAAACTGCAGAATCCTATATAAACGCATTCTACGGACATCTCCAGGAATGCATGGATCATGCTATCCCAAACAAAACCAAGACCCAAATATCCAAAGGCAGGCATCCTGTCTGGTGGACCCCTGCCATAAATAAACTGTACAACAGAAGGAGGAAGCTACTACATGATAGAGCAAAATCCCTCATAGGGAAGGCATCTCTGATCAGTACTAGCAAAAAATTACGATCCCTCATAAAATCCTCCAAGGCCAGCTTCGAGAGAAAAATTTCACAGGACACCAAAGACAATCATAAGGCTTTTTTCAGTTATGTTAGAAACCTGGGATGCAACTCCCAGACTTGTTCTGAGTTGATTCTAAATGACAAAAAATACACTGAACCCGCAGACATTGCCAATATCCTGGCAGACAGGTTCAGTGCAAACTTCTCCACCCCCTCCCCCCCAAAAGAGCAAGTATCTATCCCAGCAGAGGGCTGCCTCCCAAACATCTCTGATGCTCAGGTGAAGGCTGCCCTCTCCAAAGCAAAAACACTGCTTCCATGGGACCAGATGGTGTCCCAGGTTGCGTCCTACATGAACTCCAAGAGGAACTAATCCCTCAAATAAAACAGCTATACAATCTCAGCCTCACTACAGGATATGGCCCCACAGAATGGCGTACAGCAACAGTGGTCCCACTCCACAAAGGTGGTGCCTCTACGGATTCTGGAAACTATCGCCCCATAAGCCTGACTAGCTTAGTCTGCAAGGCTATGGAGAGGATCATCATGGAGCTCATAAACAAAGACATTGGGGACCTACAGACACTAGATCCTACCCAGTTCGGCTTTGTCAAGAGCAGATCCTGCCTTTTGAACCTGGTTGACTTCTTCAAAACAGTCACCAAAGCCATAGATGAAGGAAAGGTAGTCCACACAGCCTATCTGGACCTTGCAAAGGCATTTGACACAATACCCCACTCGGGCATTATAGATAAGCTATCCAGATTAAATATAAACCCCTATGTCACAAGATGGGTCGCAAACTGGCTCAAAGACAGAACCCACAGAGTGAGAGTTGCTGGAGCCATGTCAGACTCGAAACCAGTCACAAGTGGCGTCCTACAAGGTTCTGTCCTTGTTCGGTATATACTTTTCCGAGGTACAAGCAAACGTGGGAGGAATATGGCTCACCAAGTTCGCAGACGACTGCAAACTGGGCGCCATAATCAACTCTCCAGCTGACACAAACATCCTTCAAAAAGGTCTCACAGAGACAGATAACTGGTGCCAGCGCCATGGTTTAAAGCTAAATGCCAAAAAATGTATAGTCATACCCTTTGTCAAAAACAATGTGCCCACAAATTACCACATAGGCGGAAACCCATTAAGTACAGAGAAAGTTATTAGGGACCTGGGGACCCAAGTTGATAGCAATCTCTCCTTTGAAACCACATTGCCAAAGTGGTTAGAAAGACCTTCTACATAGCCCACCTCATAATGAAGGGTTTCACATCTAGATCAAGAGAGGTAATCGTGCCCCTTTATTCATCCCTCATCAGGCCCATCATAGAATACAATGCCCCTTTTGGGATGTACCTTACCCGACACCTGCAGCAATTAGAAAGACCCCAAAAGTATCTCACCAAGAGGATCAAGGGTCTCAAACAGATGCCATATGCTGCTCGGTTAAAAAAACTCCAGCTCTACTCAGTTGCAAGAAAGCAATATGTGCTTATTCATGTTCTGTACAGGGCATCTATTTGATTACAGTGATCCAGTATTGAATATGATAACAAATTATGAATGTAGCAGGGTAGGTTGTATTAAAAGATAGATCATAAAAAAAGGATTACAGCTATGAATAACCTGTATTATGCAGAACAGTTGAAATACTTAGGGCTGTATTTCTTTCACTGTAGGAGTATGCAGAGGGAATCTAATATTAGCATAAGAAGCCACAGAAGAGAAGTTCCTTTGGAGACTGGGAGTGCTTGTGTCCAGAAAAGATAAGCATGCAGGAATCTAAGACACAAGTGCATAAAATCAGAAAGTTACATTTTCTAGGACTGAGAAAAAAAAATATTGTTTTTCTCAAAGGGTAAATAAGCAGTCGAATGCCTTACCCTTTTCAGTCAAGCAAACTGAAAGTTCATACACGTATAAGAAGAAACTACATGAGGACATGGCAGCAAAGTTTACCATTCTCTCAGAGAAGGAAATGTCAGCTACTCCTGGTAACATCTTCTTGTTCAAGTATCTGTATGATTCATCTGCTGTGTGTCTGTGTCACGTCCAGGCTCCAGCAAACAAAGTTAGACCGCCAACTCCAAGGCAAGCAAAAAGTTAAAAACACAAAATAATAATCCACCTGTCCTGTTCTACCCAAGACAAGTCCTGACCGAAACTGGCTGTAACTGTTCGCTTCTTGCTCTTTTCCCAACCCATAAAGCCTGGGAAGAGAGCGACAACCAATTAGCAGCCATTTAGCCCAAGCACGTCATGTACGTGCCTGCGGACATCACAGTCCGAACCCCTTCCAATTCTATGCGGTTTGGAACCGCATAGACTGCTGGGCATCATACTGATGCGGCAATTCGCTCTCCGGACTGCAGCAGATAGGAAAAAGAAAAAAAGTCTTGTTTTAAATTTAACGCGAGTCCGCGACTCGAAGTGGTCTAACTGCGCATGCGCGCCGAGTCGGCAACAAAGAAACAAGTAAGTCAACACTAAACTCAACTGAGACATAAAAAAAAATAAAATATTAAAAAACTAACAGTACGTTTTTCTGTTCTTTTTTGCTGAGGGGGCTACAGTCTGGCAGTCCGATGCCACGAGCCGCCCCTGTCATGGGGAGAATTTATAGGAACAGTTCATACAAACAATCTGATCCTACAGTTGTAAGGGACTTGACCAAATCTAAAACAGTTGAACAATCTAAAATAGGTGAAAAATTTGTCAATAATAGACAAATTACTGTGGATGTTTTGCACCACAATCCAACCACACCAGTGATTAATATTTCCACACCTAACCCCACCACTGTGGATGCTGACAAAGATGTGGTAGATACTACTGACATGGCTGAGGGAGGGGAAGAAAGAGAATTGAATGAACAGGATTTTCTGGGGGAAAGGGAAGAGGAAGGAACCAAGTGAAAGCAAAAAAGAAAGGAAAAGTGTAATGATTAACTTGGACAATAAAGTAAATAGGGAAATAGTTATTGATTCTGACAAAGTGACTTATTCCTACAATGGTTTTAAAATTTTTAACCTAAGTGGGATTGAGATTAATGAAGAACACTTTCACCTTTTTGAAAAAGGTTTTAAATTTGTTCCAACAGTTAGATTTGATGTTTGTGATACTCTCATAGAGTTAAAACTGTACACTAGAAAATTAAATTTTGCATTAATGTTTGAGCAGACCAATGGCTATGATACAACTAGCTTTAAAAAGGCTAGTACATTCAACCCTCCTCTCCACCCAGCTTTACAGGTGTTTGAAGAGACATGTGCATCAGATTTATACGAACTGAGTGTAGATAAAAAAATTAAGAAAAAGTTTTTGTTTAAGGCTAATTTGACCACAAGGGAAAAACACATCTTGGAGGACTTACTCAACGACAGGGGGATTCGAATTATGAAACCCGATAGGGGGGGGTGGTGGTATGGTTTTGGTCAACACTTTTGATTACTCTAGTAAAATTGTGAACATCCTGGGGGACGTTGATGTCTACATTCCAGTTTCTAGGAATGAGATCAACATCTCTTACAGGAAAATAGATCTAGCCATAGAAGAATTCATCATGGAAGGTAGACTGGATGAAAACATTGGTATTATGTTGACCATTAAGAAACCAAGACTAGCGACTTTCTTTGGAATTCCAAAGATCCATAAAAGTACAACTGACCCTCCATATAGGCCAATTGTGTCAAGGAAGGGGTCTAAGACATATGCTATTGCATCTTTTTTTGGACCATACACTTAAACACATCCCTGATCAGTATGAGCATATGTTGAAGGATTCTTGGGATTTTTTACGTGGTTTGACACTGCAGTCTTATGAAGGTGAGGTATACTTTTTAACCATTGATGTGGTTGACCTATTCACCTGTATTCCAACTGATGAGGGTTTAGATTACTTTTGGCTACTTTTGAAGGACAGTAAGTCTACCTTGAGCTTTGATATTGACCTGTTGATAGTACTAATGAGAATTGTGTTGGAAAACAATTTTGTGTATTTTGAGGGGGAAACTTTCAAGCAGGTTAGAGGCGTAGCTATGGTGGCAGCTTGTGCCCCCATCTACGCCAACATTGTCCTTTTACAATGGGAGTTACAGCATTTGTTTCCTTCAGATTTTTACAACAATAACATCAAATTATACAGACGCTTCTTGGACGATTTGTTTATTATTTGGGAAGGACCAGCGAACACTATTGTGGAGTTTGTTGAGTTTTTAAATTCCACCACTGGATTCTTAAAATTTACATTTAATTTTGACCAGGGTGGAATTGATTATTTAAATGTGAGGTTAGATAAAACTAATGGGGGACTGAAATCAAGAATTTATAGGAAAAATACTTTCAGTAATTCCTATCTCCCCTACAACAGTGACCACCCCTGGAAACAAAAAAGGAGTATAGTCAAGGGCCAAATGGTCAGAGTGGCCAGGATGACATCAGAGTGGGATGATTTTTTAGTGGAAATTGATTTTATTTCTGATTTGTTTAGTTCAAGGGGTTACCCTGATAGGTTAATAAAGGAAGTCACGGAAGAAATTATAAATGGTCGTGCAACTAGATATTCTCCTATTTTGGGGAAACCATTGGAAACTGTAAAAGGTCATGATGTAGATAGTGAACAAGCTTTTAAAAGAGCTATGGTTCTTCAACACAGTAACATTACAAGGGAAGTTAAGGACCTCATTCAGAAAAACTTGAAGATGTTAAAGCACAATAAGGACTTAGTACACAACGTAAGTGATCATCCTAGCTTTGTTTATAAAACAGGAACAAATCTGAAAAGGGTGTTCAAAAGTAACAATTATAGATGTACAACTACTTTGGACAAGGGAACTAGTAGGTGTGGTAGGTGTGGGTATTGTAGATACATTTTGGATGAAGTACCCATCACCTTAAAAAATTATGGCAAGAGTAGGATTTACTTAAAGAAGGGTAACTGTCATACTAAGGGTATTGTGTACTTAGCCCTGTGTAGAGACTGTCCTAGTTTCTACATAGGGAAGTCAGAGAGAGCGTTGAACAAACAAATTTATGAACATTTATATAACATAAAAAAGGGAATATTAATAATGCATTAAGTAAACATTTACAAATGGAGCCTAATCACACTGGCTTTCCTTTTGGGATTCTTGAAAAGTACCTATTGACCCTAAAGGGGGAGATTGGGAGAATTGGCTATGCTGTAGGGAGGCCTATTGGCAAATTAGATTGAATGCCACCCACCCCCGGGACTAAATGAGCATATTTCTATTAAGCCTTATTTGATTAAAAAAGCAGAAGATTTATCAAAATAATTACTTAAAACAACCACTGAAACAATTATTAAAGTAACATTTTGATTGTATTGTTTAACATAAATTTAAAGTATTTTAAATTTTTGACATCCTTTTCTTCTTCTTTTTTAGATAGAACTGTTATTTTGTGTTATTTTATACTACTTTGATTCAAAGTTTTATCAAGTTTATTAATGTTTGGTAAACAAAGTGAATTTATTTGTATTTTTAAACTTGACAGTTGTAAAAATGTGTGTGGTTACTTTAAATTTTGGCCAGACTGGTTTTGGCGCCTTTTTTTAAAATGAAGTTATTTAAAGATGGCTGATTGAACAGTTACACTGTTTTTACACTTGAAAAAGCCCTAAAATTGAGTTAGGGTGAAAGCGCTTGTGGAATTTATACAATAAATGTTTTATGGACTTGCAACCTGTGTGCTGACACGATCGTTTTATTGGATTAGTGGTTTTGCTTCTACAATCTTTTTCCACTTTTTTTTTATTTTTGTTTTGTGTTGTGGAGGTCAGCATACAGAGTATGGCAGTCTTTAATGGAGAATTGTCATTTGAGAAAGAGTTTGGGCAGCCTGAGATCAAAAATGTGATTTTTTTCACAGAAGGAAGTAGCGGCAGCTATTTTGGGACTTAGTGCAGAAATGCAGAGTCTAAAGACAGACGTGGCCCATATTTTGGAAGTGTTTTCACCTCTTGATGGTTCTATTTTGTGTGTGCAGGTTCAGAAGGAGGTAGATAGACAAGTTCCCATTCAGGTGAATGCCGGTGAATTGGGGGCACAGGTTGGAACACTTCATGAGTTTACCTCAGTTCCACATAAGGGATATGAAACCAACCATTCTTCCCAAAGGTTTGAACAAACATTGGGCGACGACCATAGGAGGGGAGAGTCTACTGTTGTCACCAGTGGACTTAATAGTATTTTGGACGTTGAAAATGTGCAATAAGGTGTACGTGTACTCCAAGGTACTGTAACTCAGATTGACAAAGTTATTAACAATGAATCAGGGCGTTTTCATAATGTTAGAAAT
>NC_056730.1:659199372-659216872 GCF_019279795.1 Protopterus annectens
TATTCCATAATCATTTGGTATCACAGTAAATAAAATAATGATTTTATATCAAGTACAAGTCTCTAGGAGGAGTTGGTTTACAGAGCCTATATGAACATGTGATATACCAAACGTACCACCACCAAGAAGAAAAGATAAAGATAAACTCTCCCTTCAGTCTGTACTCTACTTCTGCAGCTGCTGTGTATCTGTGTCACATGACTTGTATCTAAAGATATCATAACGTTAAAGCCCATTACAAGAAGCTTGGGTTTTGCTTTTCTATAGAACAATAAAACCCAAATGGAATACTGTGTGCAGTTTGAGAATTCATATCAGATAAGTTATAAGTGCAGCAAAGACAACTTTCACTAATGGCTAACAAAGAATGTGCTGGCAGAGGAAAGAATTAGCAACAGACACACTGAAGGAGAAATATGGCTTTATCACACAAGTTCACATATTTCTAGATCTGCACACCAACTTTACACTGAATGAATTCATGTAAAGCTCAGCAAGCATGTTTTGATGCATGCTTTTAACCCACGCCGAAAAGTAGAACAAACCAATGGCAGATATTAGAGAGGCAGAGTAATTTTCTTGTATAAAATCTAAATTAAGTCTTTTATAATAAATGATTTTTTTAAATGTTTCCCTTCCAGCATACTTCCTAATTTCCAGACACTCACCTTGCGACATCAACTTTTTTGATTGGTTCTCAAACTTTTAGCAAGGAGGATTTCCCAGCTTCTCAGAGGGCAGAGCCTTGTGGCCACTCATAATTAGGACTAGGGACATTGGTTTTCTATCAGGCCAAGTGGAGTGAACCCAAGCCCCCTCATCCTAACCAAGAAAGCAATATGTGCTTATTCATGTTCTGTACAGGGCATCTATCTGATTACAGTGATCCAGTATTGAATATGATAACAAATTATGAATGTAGCAGGGTAGGTTGTATTAAAAGATAGATCATAAAAAAAGGATTACAGCTATGAATAACCTGTATTATGCAGAACAGTTGAAATACTTAGGGCTGTATTTCTTTCACTGTAGGAGTATGCAGAGGGAATCTAATATTAGCATAAGAAGCCACAGAAGAGAAGTTCCTTTGGAGACTGGGAGTGCTTGTGTCCAGAAAAGATAAGCATGCAGGAATCTAAGACACAAGTGCATAAAATCAGAAAGTTACATTTTCTAGGACTGAGAAAAAAAAATATTGCTTTTCTCAAAGGATAAATAAGCAGTTGAATGCCTTACCCTTTTCAGTCAAGCAAACTGAAAGTTCATACACGTATAAGAAGAAACTACATGAGGACATGGCAGCAAAGTTTACCATTCTCTCAGAGAAGGAAATGTCAGCTACTCCTGGTAACATATTGTTGTTCAAGTATCTGTATGATTCATCTGCTGTGTGTCTGTGTCACGTCCAGGCTCCAGCAAACAAAGTTAGACCGCCAACTCCAAGGCAAGCAAAAAGTTAAAAACACAAAATAATAATCCACCTGTCCTGTTCCACCCAAGACAAGTCCTGACCGAAACTGGCTGTAACTGTTCGCTTCTTGCTCTTTTCCCAACCCATAAAGCCTGGGAAGAGAGCGACAACCAATCAGCAGCCATTTAGTCCAAGCATCGCCATGCGTGTTCGCGGACGTCGCAGTCCGAACCCCTTCCAATTCTATGCGGTTTGGAACCGCATAGACTGCTGGGCATCATACTGATGCGGCAATTCGCTCTCCGGACTGCAGCAGATAGGAAAAATTAAAAAAGTCTTGTTTTAAATTTACCGTGAGTCCGCGACTCGAAGTGGTCTAACTGCGCATGCGCGCCGAGTCAGCAACAGAGAAACAAGTAAGTCAACACTAAACTCAACTGAGACATAAAAAAAAAAAAAAATATTAAAAAACTAACAGTACATTTTTCTGTTCTTTTTTGCTGAGGGGGCTACAGTCCGGCAGTCCGATGCCACGAGCCGCCCCTGTCATGGGTAGAATTTATAGGAACAGTTCATACAAACAATCTGATCCTACAGTTGTAAGGGACTTGACCAAATCTAAAACAGTTGAACAATCTAAAATAGGTGAAAAATTTGTCAAGAATAGACAAATTACTGTGGATGTTTTGCACCACAATCCAACCACCCCAGTGATTAATATTTCCACACCTAACCCCACCACTGTAGATGCTGACAAAGATGTGGTAGCTACTACTGACATTGCTGAGGGAGGGGAAGAAAGAGAGTTGAATGAACAGGATTTTTCTGGGGGAAAGGGAAGAGGAAGGAACCAAGTGAAAACAAAAAAGAAAGGAAAAGTGTAATGATTAACTTGGACAATAAAGTAAATAGGGAAATAGTTATTGATTCTGACAAAGTGACTTATTCCTACAATGTTTTTAAAATTTTTAACCTAAGTGGGATTGAGATTAATGAAGAACACTTTCATCTTTTTGAAAAAGGTTTTAAATTTGTTCCAACAGTTAGATTTGATGTTTGTGATACCCTCACAGAGTTAAAACTGTACACTAGAAAATTAAATTTTACATTAATGTTTGAGAAGACCAATGGCTATGATACAACTAGCTTTAAAAAGGCTAGTACATTCAACCCTCCTCTCCACCTGGCTTTACAGGTGTTTGAAGAGACATGTGCATCAGATTTATACGAACTGAGTGTAGATAAAAAAATTCAGAAAAAGTTTTTGTTTAAGGCTAATATGACCACAAGGGAAAAACACATCTTGGAGGACTTAACGACAGGGGGATTTGAATTATGAAACCCGATAAGGGGGGGCGGTATGGTCTTGGTCAACACTTTTGATTACTCTAGTAAAACTTTGAACATCCTGGGGGATGTTGATGTCTACATTCCAGTTTCTACGAATGAGATCAACATCTCTTACAGGAAAATAGATCTAGCCATAGAAGAATTCATCATGGAAGGTAGACTGGATGAAAAGATTGGTATTATGTTGATCATTAAGAAACCAAGACTAGCGACTTTCTTTGGAATTCATAAAAGTACAACTGACCCTCCATATAGGCCAATTGTGTCAGGGAATGGATCTAAGACATATGCTATTGCATCTTTTTTGGACCATACACTTAAACACATCCCTGATCAGTATGAGCAAATGTCGAAGGATTCTTGGGATTTTTTATATGGTTTGACACTGCAGTCTTATGAAGGTGAGGTGTACTTTTTAACCATTGATGTGGTTGACCTATTCACCTGTATTCCAACTGATGAGGGTTTAGATTACTTTTGGCTACTTTTGAAGGACAGTAAGTCTACCTTGAGCTTTGATATTGACCTGTTGATAGAACTAATGAGAATTGTGTTGGAAAACAATTTTGTGTATTTTGAGGGGGAAACTTTCAAGCAGGTTAGAGGCGTAGCTATGGGGGCAGCTTGTGCCCCCATCTACGCCAACCTTGTCCTTTTACAATGGGAGTTGCAGCATTTGTTTCCTTCAGATTTTTACAACAATAACATCAAATTATACCGACGCTTCTTGGACGATTTGTTTATTATTTGGGAAGGACCACCGAACACTATTGTGCAGTTTGTTGAGTTTTTAAATTCCACCACTGGATTCTTAAAATTTGCATTTAATTTTGACCAGGGTGGAATTGATTATTTAGATGTGAGGTTAGATAAAACTAATGGGGGACTGAAATCAAGAATTTATAGGAAAAATACTTTCAGTAATTCCTACCTCCCCTACAACTGTGACCAACCCTGGAAACAAAAAAGGAGTATAGTCAAGGGCCAAATGGTCAGAGCGGCCAGGATGACATCAGAGTGGGATGATTTTTTAGTGGAAATTGATTTTATTTCTGATTTGTTTAGTTCAAGGGGTTACCCTGATACGTTAATAGAGGAAATGTCGGAAGAAATTATAAATGGTCGTGCAACTAGATATTCTCCTATTTTGGGGAAACCATTGGAAACTGTAAAAGGTCATGAAGTGGATAGTGAACAAGCTTTTAAAAGAGCTATGGTTCTTCAACACAGTAACATTACAAGGGAAGTTAAGGACCTCATTCAGAGAAACTGGAAGATGTTAAAGCACAATAAGGACTTAGTACACAAAGTAGGTGATCATCCTAACTTTGTTTATAAAACATGAACAAATCTGGAAAGGGTGTTCGAAAGTAACAGTTATAGATGTACAACTACTTTGGACAAGGGAACTAGTAGGTGTGGTAGGTGTGGGTATTGTAGATACATTTTGGATGAAGTACCCATCACCTTAAAAAATTATGGCAAGAGTAGGATTTACTTAAAGAAGGGTAACTGTCATACTAAGGGTATTGTGTACTTAGCTCTGTGTAGAGACTGTCCTAGTTTCTACATAGGGAAGTCAGAGAGAGCGTTGAACAAACGAATTTATGAACATTTATATAACATAAAAAAAGTGAATATTAATAATGCATTAAGTAAACATTTACAAATGGAGCCTAAACACACTGGCTTTCGTTTTGGGATTCTTGAACAAGTACCTGTTGACCCTAAAGGGGGAGATTGGGAGAATTGGCTATGCTGTAGGGAGACCTATTGGCAAATTAGATTGAATGCCACCCACCCCCGGGACTAAATGAGCATATTTCTATTAAGCCTTATTTGATTAAAAAAGCAGAAGATTTATCAAAATAATTACTTAAAACAACCACTGAAACAATTATTAAAGTAACATTTTGATTGTATTGTTTAACATAATTTTAAAGTATTTTAAATTTTTGACATCCTTTTCTTCTTCTTTTTTTAGATAGAACTGTTATTTTGTGTTATTTTATACTACTTTGATTTAAAGTTTTATCAAGTTTATTAATGTTTGGTAAACAAAGTGAATTTATTTGTGTTTTTAAACTTGACAGTTGTAAAAATGTGCGTGGTTACTTTAAATTTTGGTCAGACTGGTTTTGGTGCCTTTTTTTAAAATGAAGTTATTTAAAGATGGCTGATTGAACAGTTACACTGTTTTTATACTTGAAAAAGCCCTACAATTGAGTTAGGGTGAAAGCGCTTGTGGAATTTATACAATAAATGTTTTATGGACTTGCAACCTGTGTGCTGTCATGATCATTTTATTGGAATAACAAATATGAATGGACACTCTGATACGTCTCCAAACACGTAACAAAACACATGGAAAAACAGAACCCTGCCATGCAGTTAAGACTACTGAGCATTCACAAATTAAAAATAAGACCTTTACTGTATAAAAGACAAACATCGCTTAGCAAGCATGGTGCTGCATGTCTGAAACAGTCCAGTCAGTGTCAGCTCTGTCAGTTTTAGTGAGTGCAACACTACAAACTTCCAGCACTTACGGAGTGCCCCCACCAACTGCAACTTGGGCACATCAGATTTAATACTTTATTACATAAAGAATTAAACAGTACACTATCACTCTATGACTGCATATCCTATGTAAAACACCCAAGATGTACTTTCCTTTAGGTCTTGCTCTGACTTCTTTACTGCACTGTTCACCTTTAAAAAGTCTATGTCGTGAAAAAATACATAAGCGACATGCTGTCAGTAAAGGGAATAAAGAAACAATGACATTATGTTTTTAACATTTTTTTGATAATACTCCAGAAAACAAACTGTAGTGGTAAAGAAAACACACTATATTACATTTTACCAACATTAATGGACAGATTTCATGATCAGGAAGCAACCCATACTGCCGTGAAAAATCTAGTTGAGATAATACATAAGTACCTATATTATTAATGAAAAACGTAATGCTATATCATAACTTACACCTACTCATTAGATTGTAAGTAACAGTTTTCAGAACATGTAATCTATATAAAAATGTACCAGTTCCTATCTTACACCTGCTTATACAATACTAAGTAAGCACTGCTTATAAAGTATACATTAATGTCTGATCAAATTATGAGTGAATTATCTCCATTTTGTGTCTTTCTCTACCATCCTTCTATCTTTTTCTTATTTAATTACCTACCCCTTTGCATTTCTTTTTTTCCATTCTCTCCCATTTATGTTCATTTTTCCACATATACAGAGATCCCAGGAGTAGCCCAACCATGTTCCTCCCAAGTCAGGGACCATCCGTGAGTTACCATATAGGTGGCAGTACACTAAACACCGGAAGTGTGATAAGAGACTTAGGGACATAGGTGGACAGTGGTCTCACATTCGATAACTACATCGCCACAACAGTCAGGAAATCCTTCTATGTGGCACACCTCATCACTAAGGGCTTTTCATCCAGAAAAAAGGAGGTCATTGTCCCACTGTACTCATCCCTCATTAGACCCATTATAGAATACAATGCCCCATTTGGTATGTACCTCTCAAGACATCTGCAACAACTGGAAAGTACACAGAAATACCTCACTAAAAGAATCACAGGCCTAAAGCAGATGCCCTATGCTGACCACCTTAAAAAACTCCAGCTATACTCTGTTGCATATTGTCTACTCAGAGGCGATCTCTGCTTAACATACAAGGCCATGTCAAACCCAGAGCTGTTGGACATGCTACACTTAAAGAAATCCCAATCCCTCAGAGCCACATTCTCCAGGGATCTAAACCTTGTCATCACAATAAACAAAACATACTGGAGGGATAGGATCCTGACCCAGAGACTCCCCAGACTCTGGAATAGATTGCTCATACATGTCAAACAGAGTGCCTCTTTGGCCCTCTTCAAAAGGAACCTTGACGATTGGATGGGAGAAAGGAAATTCACCCCGGGGATCACGTCAGTTGCCCTGCTAGACAGGGGTCCAGGGAAGTAAATAGTGTGGGAAGAAATAGCCAGGGAATTGTTATGGCTAGGCTTGTATAGGCCCTAGGGCTGATAGCCTAGTACCAACCTATGAACCTATGAACCTATTTGCCCTCTGCCATCCTAAGGATGTTCTCACAGGGTCAGGGTAGTGGCTTTGGTCCTGTAGGCATCTTGATGAAGTATAGCCTGGTGAACCATGAAACCTGAGTATCAGGACATGGTAGAGGATGTGGTAGACTGGGTAATGGTGACGCAACTTTGGCCCATGCAAATTTATCTACAATATGTTTAAAACTCACAGCCCTGGTGGGCTCTGACCACTAAGTCACTACAAACCTCACCCCCCTCAACTTTGGGGTATTCCACTGCACAGCAATTAGGCAGTGGAAACATTTGAGGACCTATGGACCAGAATTTACACAACAGCAACCCATCATCACCTCCCTCTTTCCCTAATCCTCTCTCCTACAACCTCTAACCTACATCCTTCCCAACCAAGCCTTTTTTTGGCAAAGGGGGGCTATCCCTTGCCAAAAACATAGAACCCCTCCTCTCCCACCTCCTCAAGTGCAACCTTCTTGAAGTGTTCCTTCTGTGTGTCCCTCTTTATTGTGTCTCCAATTGTTCTATCTTTCCTGTCTTCCCCTTTCCCTCTTTTCAATGAAACAATTAGGGGGTCCACATAAAGGCATTCTTATGGGCAATGCACAAAATCCCTTTATATTTTTAAAATTCATTATTAATAGCGGTGCCAGGAAAGAACAATACAGCTGTGATGTTTGCTCTGAGGGTGTTGATGGAGACGTATAGAGAATGTCAGAAAGAGTTGGATTGTGTCTTTGGGACTTAGAGAAATCATATTACAGGGTATCTAGAGGGGAGGGGAGTTGTGGTAATGAATGAGGAGGTCAGGAGTGGCAGAGAAGTATGCTAGAGTGGTACAGGATATGTACAAGGGCAGTGTGACAGTGGTGAGATCTGCAGTAGGAGTGACGGATGCATTCAAGGTGGAGGTGGGATTACATCAAGGATCAGCTCTGAGCTCTTTCTTATTTGCAGTGGTGATGGACAGGTTGACAGACGAGATCAGACAGGAGCCCCATGGACTATGATGTTTGTGGATGACATTGTGATTTGTAGTGAGAGTAGGGAAGAGGTTGAGGAGACCCTGGAGAGGTGGAGATATGCTTTAGAGAGGAGAGGAATGAAGGTCAGCAGGACTAAGACAGAATATATGTGTGTGAATGAGAGGGAAGACAGAGGAATGGTGAGGATGCAGGGAGTAGAGTTGGCAAAGGTGGAGGAGTTTAAATACTTGGGATCAACAGTTCACAGAAATGGTGAGCGTGGTAGAGAGGTGAAGAAAAGAGTGCAGGCAGGATGCAGTGGGTGGAGAAGAGTGTCAGGAGTGATTTGTAACAGAGGGTTACCAGTAAGAGTGAAAGGGAAGGTATACAAGAGGGTAGTGAGACCAGCTGTGTTATATGGGATGGAGACAGTGGCACTGACAAAAAGACAGGAGCCAGAGCTGGAGGTGGCAGAGTTAAAAATGTTAAGATTTGCATTGGGTGTGATGAGGATGGACAGGATTAGAAATGAGTGTTTTAGAGGGTCAGCTCAGGTTGGATGGTTTGGAGACAAAGTCAGAGAAGCAAGATTGCGTTGCTTTGGACATGTGCTGAGGAGAGATGCTGGGTATATTGGGAGAAGGATGCTAAGAATGGAGCTGCCAGGTAAAAGGGAAAGAGGAAAACCTAAGATAAGGTTTATGGATGTGGTGAGTGAGGACATGCAGGTGGTTGGTGTGACAGTGCAAGATGCAGAGGACAGGAAGAAATAGAAGTCTCAGAGAAAATATATACCTAGGAAACAAATCCAGAGGCAATAACATGAAGCTGAATACAAACAAAAACCAAAGCTCTGGAACCCACGAGTGTTGCAACAATACTTCTTTATTCACTGCAACAATATTTCAGTATTTGCAAGTTAAACTTTTGCAGAAACAAACTGCTTCATCAGGCATCAAGATTCAGAATGAATAAAACTTCTTATATACCAAGCAAATTATTAGCACATCAAAAAAAACAATTAAACAATTATCCAACATCCAATAAGAACAATAGTATGCAAAAGATAATGTAAAAAACTTCAATAAAGGTAATATAATTAAAAACATATTATTTTAATGTATTTTATTTGTCATATCATGAAAAACTGGTTTTAAGCTAAATAAATCATTCAGTCCTGGCAGACTTAAAGCATTAAAATGCAAGATCCATTTACCTTCCTCTATTTCTGTTATATTTTTCTTATCTCCCCCTCTAATATTCACTAAAATGGTATGTAAAATCATAAACTTAAAAGTATGCATATCACCATGACTTAAAATATGTCTGTATAAAGCATTTCTCTTCTTTTGCCCCTTTATCTCAGATATATGGCTACAAATTCTTTGTAGATCAGAGTGTAACGTGTGTGTTTTATGTGTTTAAGAAGCATGCAAGGCTGTACGTGCACATATAAATTCCAGACATGTGCAATCCCTAGTGCCATTTTGTAGAAGCAGCCAGTGAGTGAGAATGTATGATCGCATCACTTAGTTTGTATATAAGTTACTTAGTCATAGTCAATAAGCTTTTACAGTGATGTGTTTGTATAGAATAAAGCTGCTTAAACAGAACCCACGAAGACTCATTTATTCGTATGCCAACACAACATAGACATGGTGTCAGAATGGAGATGGAAAAGAGAAGAACATTTGGAGCCATAAGATGTAAAGATGACAGCGAAGGTTAAACCGATAGAAAACAGAAAAAACAGAACCAGAAAGAATCAAAGGTAATGAAAAATAATACAAATTATTTACTAGCTGTAAAGAGGCAAGAAAGGGCATTACAAGAGCACAAACTGATTATTAGATAAGTAGAAAGTACAAAAAGTTTGTTAACAAAAGAAAATGTTTAAGATAAAAGTATTTGAGAAGGTGATTGACTTTAGCTTATTCCCTCCAGTACAGCTCTTTTGAGTGTTTACCTTTAACTCCCAGTGGGTGTGGCTTGAGCCTTTAAAAATTTAAGTCATCACCTTACAGTTCTAATAAATACTCATTAACAGAGGTTAAATATCAATACGATCACGTTTGCTATCATGTATGCTTCAAGATAAAATGTTCTGATACCTTGTATGTAGCATGGTTTTGCAATTATTAGTACAAATATGAACGAGCAATATTTGACGTCTAGATGTGCAGTAGGAGGTTACTGCAGAAATGCCTGGAGGTCCACTCGGCTGTAATGAGTTAGTATGAAACAAGCATGTTTAAGGCAAAATGAGTATGTTTAAGGCAAAATGATCATGTTTAAGGCAGAAGAAGTGTGTTTAAGGCAGAATTTGGCATGTTTAGAGTAAAAGGAGCACATGAGAAGTATGTTGGGCATAAAAAAGGGCTTAAACGAGCAACAAGAATATAATAATAAAAAAAAGGACACAGTAAGCAAAAATAAAGCAAGGCAACTGCTTGTCTTTGGGCAAAGTGCTGTTTTGGGCATAACTATGACTTTGTACTGTATCAAGGGTGTAATTAAAGCTATTCACAGTATCTCAGAGTGTGTAAAAGTGTGTGCTTATTACTGTGCATGTATTTCAAAGAGTTCACTGTGTGCAAAGTGCAACTATCTTGTGTAATCCAGTCAAAGCAAGGTTATTTGAAGAAAAGTTCTTGTGCTGGATGGGTCTGTTTGCAAAGTGCTGCCATTACAAACTGCTTCTTGTACTGTGAGGAGTTGCCTAGCAAGGTACTGCCATTTGGGGACATTTCAGTGTACTGCATGTGGTTGTTTGCAAAGTGCAGATACTTCAAAAGATACTGAATTTGGGCAACAGAAGTCAATTTATTTGCATTGTACAGTTGCTTGATATGTTTTTTGCATTGATAAAAAAGGTGTTTCATACAAAAGATTACAAGAGTATTACAGTGCTCATGAATTGCTCAGTTGCATCATAAAGTTCTCGAATGTTTCTTAAAGTGATGACTTTAACAACTAGTGGTGTATGACTGTAGCATGCCTACCTTTATCGATAAAGTTCCAAGTGACTACTCTTAGCATTTTTGCCTTTATCAGTTCCAAAAGTAAATGATTTCAGCATTACTGCTTTTATCACTCGAAGATTTCAGAAAGCATCACAAAAGTCTAAGAAATTGTTTCGCAAAGCTCTATAAAGTATCAAAAGTCTGAAAAGTTATTCTGTAAAATTTCGCAACGTATTTATAAATCTAAAAAGCTATTTTGCAAAGTACAATAGAGCATTGAGAAGCCAGAGAAGTTTATTTCGCAAAGTCCAGTTATTCTAAAGTACTATGAGATTGTTTATTCACATAATTCCTATAAGCTTAAAGAGAGAAAGTACAAGTACAAAGCACAAAAGCATTGAACAAATAGTGTTAATGCCAATTACTTATGCATATGTGAGTGTGTGTATATTCGTACGTATTTGCAAGACCCTTTGCTGGTATGTGTTAATATGGCAGATGGATTATGGAAACCTCAACCACTTGTATTTGATCAGAATATCGCAGAGAACTGGAGAATATTTGAACAAGAGTACGATATTTCATACAAGCAACTTAGGCAGATAGAGATGCACATACCAGGGCATTCATTTTGCTAAATCTAGCAGGATCTGAGGCCAAAGAAAGAGAACATTCATTTGTATATGCACCAGCAGTGCATGAAGATGAAGGTGCAGACCACCATATTGTTGTGCAAGCTGAATCAAAGGAAGACCCCAAGTGTTTGAAGCACAAGTTCAAAGAGATGTGTAACCCCCAGAGGAATGTTATACTAGAGAGGCATTTGTTTTACACAAGAGATCAGAAACCAGGGGAAATGTTTGCAGATTATACAACTGACTTGAGAAACAAAGGAAAAAAAATGTCAGTTTGGTGAGTTGAAAGATGAGCTAATAAAGGATAGACTTACGGTGGTATTAATAGTGCTGTAGTGAGAAAGATTTTATTTTGTGACAGTGATTTGACATTGAGTAAAGCAATAGAGATTTGTCAGATCCATGAGGTGACAGAAAGGCATACTAGTATGCTTACAAGTGACAAAAGCATTGTTTTGATGAGCTCTAGAGCAAATGTAGATAGTATGCAACATGTGGCAAACAGAAACAGACCTAAGAAAGGTGAAGCCACTGAGTTTCCAAAGAAGGTTGCAAGCTTTACAGAAAGTTCAAGAAAAAGTGCAAGTTCCACCGTCAACTCAGTGCAATACAAACGTGAGTCAGCAAAACCCAAGTCTAACTTTATTGTTAACTGTTGCAATTGTGATGCAAATCATGAATCCAAAAGAGAAAAGTGTTTAGCATTTAGTCAGCAATGCCACAAGTGTAAAAAATGGAACCATTTCCAGAAGTTTTGCAAATCAAGTAAGCCTTACTCAGTTGTAAAGAAAGGTCACACAAAAAAGCAAGTTGGTCAAGTAGAGCTGAAACAGTCAGCTTTCTACGTAGATGGTGTATCAGTACTCTGAGAAAGAGTTGATGCAGTAAACTTATTAACAAGGAGTGAAGTGTTCTGTACAGTTCAGATCAATGGAAAATCCACAGAGCTCAAAGTAGAGACTGGATCAAAGTGTAATGTTATGTCAGCAGACACATTTGCAAAAGTGAGAACTAAGGAACAACTCAATGTAACCAGGAGTGCGAGACTTGTTGCGTATGGAGGTGAAGAAATTCAAACTGAAGGTTCAGTAATACATTCCTGTTGTTTGGCTGAGAACTGTTTTAGAACAGATTATGTTCTTTATGTGGGTCAAACTAAGAGAATATTTAAAACTAGAATCATGGAGCATTTAAGGGACATAAGGGCAAATAAATTAGAGAGTCCCTTAGCCCAACATTTCTCTGAATTTCATGGGGGTAAATGTGATAGTTTGAAGGCTACTGTTTTAGAACAGATTTTTATAAATGATGTGAGTGATGGTAAAATAAAAAACATGCTTTTAAAGAAAGAAATGTTTTTTATATTAAAATATGAAACTCCTAAAGGTTTGAATACAGATTGTTGCTGGAAAAGTTTAATTTGAAGTATTGTTGCTTTAAGGATATGTTAATTGTTTTATTCAATTGACTGTTTAATTGAATGATTAGAGTAGCTGGTGTTATAAAAACTATTTGTGTACATGAAGTGTTACTCCTTGAAGGCTTTTTGTAGCCGAGGCACTAGAGAATAAAGTGTGTTTTCCACTGGTACGTTGTCTCCTATTATTCTAAGTAGTCTGATGACCAGTGCAATCTTTACTAGGTCTCAAAGCCAGTTTGAGAATGAATCTGCTTTCTTTTGCCAAAGAAGTTCATCATGTGAGTGCAATTCCAAGTTTTTCTGAAGCCATTTTCTCAGAGTATGCTGACATTTTTGAAGACAAGTTGGGCAAACTTCAAGTTGTGTATTCCATGAAGTTAGACACAGAGGTCAGTCCAGTAGTCAGTCCAGCAAGAAGAGTTCCAATAGCAATGCAAAATAAAGTCAAAGCTCAGTTGGATAGGATGGTGCAGCAAGGTGTGATTTGTCCATTCACAGAACCAACTGAATGGGTGTCGTCCATAGTAGCATAAGAAAGGCTCTGGGGCCCCTCCTGTTTGGCATATACTTCTCAGAAGTACAGGCAAGCACGGAAGGGCTGTGGCTGACTAAGGTTGCAGACAACTGCAAACTGGGTGCTGTAATAGAGTCTCCGGCTGACATGGAGATCCTCCAGAAGGGCCTAAATGAGACTGATGCATGGTGTCAAAGCCATGGTCTCAAGCTAAATGCAAAAAAATGGGTAGTAATCCTCTTTGGAAAAAACAGAGTACCCACAAACTACAACATAGGAGGTAATCCCCTGAAATCTGAAGAAGAAATAAGGGATCTAGGGACCCAAGTAGATAGTCAGCTTTCCTTTGATAACCATGTTGCCAAAGTGGTTAGAAAATCCTTCTATGTGATCCATCTGATCACGAAAGGGTTCGCGTACCTAACCAATAGGATTACTGGCCTCAAACAGTTGCCCTATGCAGCATGATTGAAAAAGCTAAGACTATTCTCTGTTGCATACCGCTTTCTCAGAGGTGATCTCTGTCTAATGTACAGAGCCATGTCCAACCCAGAATTGTTGAACATGCTCCATCTTAGCAAAACCAAATCTACTCGAGCTACATGCTTTAGGGATATAAACCTCAACACAACAATGAATAGAACATGCTGGAGGGATAGATTCCCTTTGCAGAGACTTCCCTTACTATGGAACAGGGTCCCGATCTACATAAGACAGAGCCCCTCACTATCACTCTTCAAGAGGAACCTAGATGAGCGGATGGGTAACAGAAAGTTCACACCGAGGATCACACCAACAGCACTACTAGATAGGGGCCAAGGGTACTAGCTGCTAGTACAAGGGTCTAGGGAACTACTAAAGGGGCGGTGAATACCGCACAACGTGGCTGGGCTAATATATGCCTTCGGGCAGATAGCCCAGTACTAACCTATGAACCTATGAACCTATACATTGAACCTAGAGATTTTGAACAAAGCATTAAAAAGGCCATATCATCCAATGCCCACAGTAGAGGAAATTGCAGCTCTAATACCAAATGCCACTGTATTTTCTGTTTTGTATGCAAAGAGTTAATTTTGGCAACTGATGCTTGATCGCAAATCCTTATTTCTAACTACGTTTGGTACTCCATTTGGCAGATACAGGTTCCTAAGGATGCCATTTGGAATAAATTCTGCAAGTGAAGTCTTTCAGCATGCAATGGAACAAATTATTTCAGGATATCCTTGTGCCATAATAGTAGATGATCTATTAGTTGGAGGCAATGGTGAAGTAGAGCATGGCAGAATCCTCAAAAAAGTTCTAGACAGAGCCCATGAAGTAAATTTGAAGTTCAATTCTCTGAAGTGCAAATTTAGAGTTCCAGAAGTAACCTATGTTGGACATTTGTTCACAAGTACAGGCTTAAGACCTGACCCTACCAAACAAACAGCAATTCTAGACATGTCAGCACAGAACAATGTGCAACATTTTCAGCGTTTTCTGGGCATGGTCAACTGTTTAGGCAAGTTTATCCTAGACTTCAGTGAGTTGACAGAACCTTTGAGAGAGCTAACATGCAAAAATATTATATGGTCATGGTTAGAACATCATCAGAAGGCATTTGATGACCTTAAGCAGAAAATTGCCACCCCGTGTAAGTTAAGGTACTATAATGTCAGTAAACCAGTTGTTCTTTCTTGCAATGTTTCAGAATTTGGTCTTGGTGCAGTTATTCTTCAAGACAGCAGACCAGTAGCCTATGTATCTAGGACATTAACGTAGACTAAAATACATCATGCTCAAATTGAAAAAGTGCATTTGGCGATAATTTTCGCATGTTCCAAGTTTCATGATTATACTTATGGCCAAGCTATTCAGATTGAAACAGATCATCAACCTCTTGTTACCATTCTAAATAAGCCTATGCATTCTGTTCCAGCGAGATCAGAAAGAAAGATGCTCAAGTTGCAAAGGTACAATTTCAAAATGGTCTACACTAAAGGTAAATTGCTCTATCTGGCTGATACCTTATCCAGATCCCCTAGAAATATCACAGAACAGCTTGATGCTGAAACGTTTGACTTTGCTGTCATGTCAGTGCATAATTTTTCCACCACTAGACTTGATGAGTCAAGGGATCACACTATGACTGATCCAATTTTACAAAAGCTTAATCACTACATCAATGTTGGATGGCTATCATAGCAATCTAGTGTATCACCTGAAGTGCAGTCATATTTTCCTTACAGAGATGAATTGATAATGGAAGATGATTTTATTTACAAAGGTCCTAAAGTTATTGTTCCTGCTTCCTTACAGCAAGAATATGTTCAAATTTTGCAATGTGATCACCCAGGTTTGTTAGCCACCAAGAGAAGAGGAAGAGAACTAGTATTTTAACCTTCATTAGCAAAGGACATTGATAGAATTCTTTCTTCTTGTTCAGTATGTAATAGTACCAGAGCACATTTGCAAAGAGAACTGCTTCACCTAAATCCAATACCTGAATTACCTTGGTCTACTGTAGCAACTGATATCTTTAAGCGGAACAATCAACATTATTTAGTTTTGGTAGACTCTTACTTGAATTGGTTTGAAACTGATCTGCTACCAAACTTAACTTCAACAGCTGTTATCACTAAGTTAAAACGTAATTTCTTAGTTCATGGTAGTCCATACAAACTTTATTCTGACAATGGTACTCAATTTACTAGCCAGTTGTTTCAGAACTTTTCAAGAGAATAGGATTTTGTACCTCTCATTACTAGTACTGAATATCCGCAGTTCAATGGTCTAGCTGAACCAGATGTACAGAGTGCAAAGCAATTACATGAGAAGTCAAAGCGTGACAATTCAGATGTATTCTTGAATCTACTTAATCTCAGAAACATATCTCGTGATGATATTCTTGGCTCACCTGCTCAACTACTTTCCAGACAAACTAGAACTATGCTACCTATTTCATCAAGTTTGTTGCAGCCTAACTCTAAGAACAATAAAACCATCAAGGCTCAGTTGTTTAAGAAGCATAATATTGAGAAATCTAGTTATGACAAATTGAGCAGATTACTTTATTCATTGAGGGAAGGAGAGATGGTACAAATCCAGACAACAAAAGGTTTTGATCCACTAGGGCAGATTACAAACATCTGTGCTGAGCCGAGATCCTATTTGGTACATTCCGAGGGTGTGGAGTATAGGAGGAATCGCGGACATTTTCTTCCTGTACCAGAACCATCACCATTGCAATCGCAAATTGCATCTGTGATGCAAATTCTAAATCAAAGAATGAGTTAGACATTGTTTCCAGACCAGAATGTGTTCAAAAGTCTGATTCTGTTCCAGAGAGTAATTTGAACATTCCACAGGTCAACCATTTTGTAGCGACTGTTCCAGTTGCTAAATCTGATTCCCAATGTTATGTCACATGATATGGAAAAGTTTCTAAGCCTAGTGTGAAATACACAGCAACATGGACATGATTGTATATATATCTGTGTACTTAACACTGTATAATGCATGTCTTTAGATTATCTGTGATTTCTGCATGTTAAGTAATTTCATGGCAAATTGCACGATCTATTTCTCATAGAGGGAGGATGTAGATCAGAGTGTAACACGTCTGTGTGTTATGTCTTTAAGAAGCATGCGAGGCTGTGCATGCACTTATAAATTCCAGACACGTGC
This sequence comes from Protopterus annectens, assembly GCF_019279795.1. Lineage (NCBI taxonomy): Eukaryota > Metazoa > Chordata > Ceratodontiformes > Protopteridae > Protopterus > Protopterus annectens. The sequence continues at coordinate 659,216,390 of NC_056730.1, forward strand.
AATCCCTAGTGCCATTTTATGGATGCAGCCAGTGAGTGAGCATGTATGATCACAGCAGTTAGTTTGTATATAAGTTACTTAATCATAGTCAATAAGCCTCTACAATGATGTGTTTGTATAGAATAAAGCTACTTAAACAGAACCCACGAAGACTTGTTCATTTGTGTACCAACACGAAAGCAACATTCTTTCCTTGAATTTTTGATTAGTTTTTCCTACATAAAACACAGGATATTTACTACATATAGCCATATACATCACATCTTTGGTATCACAATTGCCTGTAGCTTGTAGATAAAATGTATTTCCAGTCACAGGATGTATTATAAAGTTATCTGTGTATATATATATATATATATATATATATATATATATATATATATATATATATATATATATATATATATATATATATACACACACACACACACACACACACACACACACACACACACTGTATATATATATATATATATATATATA
>NC_056730.1:659221872-659231872 GCF_019279795.1 Protopterus annectens
CCGAATGTGTGATAACAGACCTCGGGACTCAGGTGGACAGTAGTCTCTCCTTTGATAGTCACATCGCCACAGTAGTCAGGAAGTCCTTCTATGTGGCACACCTCATCATGAAAGGGTTCTCATCCAGGAAAAAAGAGGCCACTGTTCCCCTCTACTTTACACTCATGAGACCCATTATAGAGTACAATGCCCCTTTTGGAATGTACCTCAGAAGACATCTGCAGCAGCTGGAAAGGCCACAGAAGTACCTCGCAAAGAGGATTACTGGCCTCAAGCAAATGCCCTACACTGACCACCTCAAAAAACTCCAGCTTTACTCCATAGCATATCACCTACTCCAAGGTGGTGTCTGCCTAACATATAAAGCTATGTCAAACCCATAGCTGTTGGACATGCTACACCTAAAGAAATCCCAATCCCTCTGAGCTACACGCTCTAGGGACCTAAATCTTGTCACCACAATAAATAGGACATGCTGGAGGGATAGATTCCTGCCCCAGGGACTTCCAATACTCTGGAACAGGCTACCCATCTATGTCAAGCAAAGTTCTTCATTAGCACTCTTCAAGAAAAATCTTAATGAGTGGATGGGAAATAGGAAATACACCTCAGGGATCACTTCTGTGTCTCTGCTCGACAGTGGCACAGGAAAATAACTTTCTTGGGTGGTGTAAGCCAGGGAACCTTGTTAGCTAGGCTTATGTAGGCCCTTGGGCCGATAGCCTAGTACCTACCTATGAACATATGGACCTGTAATATACCTTTGTTAAAGCAAAACCTTCTCACAGCATGACTGACACCCCAGGAGGGAGGTGCTCCACTTGACTTGACCATTCAAGCCAAGTCACATCAGGTAAGATGGAGTGTTTTGAGGTTCAGGCGAAGAAACCTTGCATAACCTTCAGATGTAGGCCTAAAGCCATGGCACTCAGTCAAGAGGTTTTTTTATATCAACATGATGCACTTTCTGAACAATGTGAATTATGAATCTTTAATGGCTGGCTTTACTAATTGACTGTTGGCTTCAGCAATTTACGAAAGCATTAAAAGTTTTACAGGGACAGGTTCAAAATATGAGAAAGAATCAGGGACATTCAGCACAATTCTGAACAGTTGAGAGGAATGGCACAATGTGAAGACAAAAAAAAACATTGAGGTAAGTATTATTATTGATATGGACTGATGAGCACAGTGTTCAACTAGATAGTGTCATTTGTTCAGTTTAAGTAGCCACTATCAGGTTTGTAGGATTAATGTGCATTTGGGTGAAGCATGGTGGACAACTTAACAGGATATCTGATATGCATAGAGTAGATGTAATTGCTGGGGATAACTGTGGAGGAAAATGACTAGCTGCTGTTCATAGGTTACTACTAGACTAACTGTCTTTGTGGGCTATCTTAAGCCTAGCCAATTACCCCATATGAGAATCAAACACTACACCATGGGGTTATAAGGTAAACACCTTAACCATTATGGCAAACTCCCACTTATTTTTTTTTTCTGGACTTGTAGGACTAATGTGATTTGTGTGAAGCAACTTGGAATATTTTAATGTGTAACAACTGTTTGTTTGGAACAAAGGTGAAATGCATTACACGTCTATCTTCTTTTTTTCACAATCCAACAACTGAACTGTATGTAGAAGTGTCCATAACTGCTTAGTGGGGGTTGCTGGATGAAAGTTACTGAATCTTATGTTACTATCTCAGTTGAAATAGTCACCTCTCAAAAAAAAATAAATAAATAAATAAATAAAATAAATACATATAAATAAATAAATAAATAAAAATAAAGGATAAAATGACCCTCCGATCTTCGGTAGTGGTGGTGGGGGGCATGGCCCTTACACACCAAGGCAGTATAAGAGTTTTTTGACACAGACTTAGTAGCCATTCTCAGATGTGTACTCAAACATTTCTGTAAATTGTATGGGGAGATGTAAATGATGCAATTATTTCTTTCAATTTTCTCACAAACCTCAGAGTTTAGTATCTTGTACTGGTCTGGGGGTGGTGCAGTCATTATTTTTTTAACAGTCCCACAAACTAGAGAGGTGCATAGAGGGTCACTAAGCTTATATAGGAGGAGTGTACTGTCTAAAAGTAAAAGTTGGAAGCATTTTTCCCACTTTCCTCACAATCAAACATCAGATACATATACAGGTGGCTATCTTTTGGGGGAGGGTAAAGAAGCATTCTGTTTATATATGTCTGACAGCAAATATGTTCAATTTGATTTTCAGTTTATTCTTATTATGTTTCACTCCCTGCTCCATCTTAGTAATGCCTTCTACCCCTAACTCTAACCCTTCCCCTAACTCTAATGTGTAGCTTACCTTACAACACACATGTACTTACATATGGACACACACACACACACACACACACACACACACACACACACACACACACACGCACACACACACACACACACACACACACACACACACACACACACACACACACACACACACACACACACACACTAAATCTGTCCCCTTACTGTAATCCTAAAACATACACATTCACATACAAGCTTCCAGCCCCACCACTTAACTTTGTTGACCAACTGGAAGTCACCCACAACATTGTTCCCACAGTCCTTCACTCATCATACAAACGTGTTTCAAGCAAGTGAACAACTATATATATATATATATATATATATATATATATATATATATATATATATATATATATATATATATAATACATGAGTTGCACAGGTACAGTGCCTGTATATATACACCAGACATGACTTACACAAATACACTGCTGATGTACACAACTGAGCATTTCAGAGACAGGATACTTCCACACAGTATGCTGATTTACATAGTCCTATTTACACCATCTCAATGGTGGGTGATGTGCAGCAAGGTCAAGGTACAGATAGGAGGTGGGGGGTTTCCTTGCATCCCTCAAACTTTGGAGTGAACTGGATATGGAGAGGTAGGGAGGTCTGAGCCTGATGATAGTTAATATGGGCACAAGTTTGGCTGGACTTTTGCCAAAAGATCTTGACAAAGATGTAGCTAGTGTGGACAGGTAGATGCCAATGTTTGGATTTTCAGTTCAGCTTTTGAGGATAAGATATTTGGTGTTCAATATGTCTTAGCTGCTTTTCATCCTGATGGTTATTTATTTTATCTGATGATTGGTTTAGTCTGATGCTTTGATTTTATCTGGATGGCTACTTTTGCCACTGCTACTTAGTCTACTTGTTATTTGTTATAATTTATTCAAAGTGGATGCATGCTATTTCCTGCTACTTTTGCTTATTTTAACATACCTGTGATTCAGACTTGAGGCAGAACAAAGAATAATAATTTTGGGCTAAACATTTTCTTAGTGTAATCTTGCTTTTTGCCTCAGTTGAGTCTCCTTTCTTATTTTTTCCAAACATCTTTATTAAATTTATACATATGACAAAGGCAATCTTACATTTAAATAAATAAAAAACATACAAAATGATACCACTTTAGTTGCAAACAGTGTACATCACAGACCGCATTGAAAACTGTAGTTGCAAACATTATACATCACTTATAAACCATCCACTCATTGTCAGTTAAGCATTATTTGGCTCATTCAAATACTGCCTCTTAAACCTTGGTTCTGCTCTGCATATATTGTTCCCACAATTCCCATTTTTCCTATGTACTTTGCTCCTTCCCTTTTCTAAAGATCCCAATTCTAGTTGTTTTACCTCTTTTACTATATTAACTACTTCTAGTAAAGTTGGTCTAGACTTTGATTTCCATTTTCTAGTAGTTGTTTTTATGGCAGCCACCATAATCAGACTCAGCAAGGCTTTACTATGTCTAGGCAATTCCGATTCCGTAGCATAACTCAAAAAAAATCATCTCCCCAGTCAGTCCAATCTGCTCACTCAGCATCTCCAATAGAGCAGTCTGCAGGGAATCCCAATAGTCTGCCAGCTCATTACACTCCCAAAAAATATGCTCCCAGCTATTTCTTTCTTGCCAGTCACACCTCCAACATTTGCTATCCACCTGATGAAAAATTCTTTGGAGTCTACTTGGGGTAGAAAAATACCTATGTAAATACTTCCAGGCAAAGATCCTAAATCTTTTAGACTTTGTTCCATATTTGGGAGATATACATATATTCCCATTGTCTCTTTGTGAATTGCTTATCCAGTCTCTCTCCCCAATCCTTTCTAAGCTCCTCTGATTGATATTTTATATGCTTTACTAATTATTCCTTTTTTAACATCTCCTTTCTTATTTTTATCAAAAAACAACAACTGTATAGCCTAGAAATGAAACAAAAAAGCCCCAAAACCACAAAATCCAAGAAAATGCTCAGCAAATGGATTCCTCTCCAAAAATATTTATTGCAGATAATCCAAATCACACGGAAAGCAAACAAAAACTCCACCAAGTGAGGATTAAGCCACCATAAGTGCTTTCGTCCCCAAAAGTACACATTAACATGGAACTTCATCAGATGGCAGCAAAAAGACATCATATCCTTTAAATACATTTGCTATGTGACATCACTTCCTCCAGAAAGACAGATAAAGAAAATAACCACAACCCATGCATTTTAAAAGTCAGCAATTATGAATAATCAGACCATAAAAAATATATATGTATATATGTATGCATCCTATAAAGCAACATATTTAAAAGTATATGTTAAAAATGCATAATAGAAAGTAAAAATAAAAAATAAGAAGTTAATAAAAAATACATCCTACAAGCAGCGTATGTCATTTAAAACAGCTTAAACAGCTCTGTGTCTTGCATTTGCTCAAATATAACCAGCAAACCCAAGAGGGAAAACCAGAATAGAAAACCTATGTTAATCATCTATGCAGTGCTTTTAGTTTTAGTAAATTGGAAATAGAAACACTGTCATTGAGACCTGGCCAGCATGTAGTATTCAAACAGAGCTGCCAAACTAGCTCTGCTTTTTCTAAAAAGTACTGCCAGGCCCCCTTTCTGAACAAGGTATTATATCCAAAATAAAGAATTTAAATGTGTGGTCTGGGTGTTGTGTAGTATGCCTAGCAAGGGCATTGAATTCAAACTTGTCCCTAATGTTCCTTACATGCTCACTTATTCTGACTTTAAGTTTTCGTTCATTTTTTCCTATATAGAAACAAGGGCATGTATCGCATATTGCACCATACACAACCCTCTCAGTATCACATGATCCCTTAAATCGCAACCTTAGTTTAATATTATTGATTTTAACTTCATTATTCTCAAAAATAAAGGAACAAAATTTGCATCTCCCACATTTGTGAGTGAAACCAAATCCTGTACTATTCACATTACACTCCAATATATTCTTTAGATTTCATCCCCTCTTATACACACAAATAGGTTTAGCACCAATGGAACCCCTAATGGCACTATCACTCATTAGAAGTTCCCAGTTTTTAGTCAAAATGTTAAGAACATTTTTAGAGTCATAAGCAAAGGTAGTAAGAAAACACACTTTTGATGAACCCTGATTAAAGGCCATATTAAAATTACAAATAGCTTCTGTGGATGTGGCAGTATGGACCCCACCTATAACACCCTGATGTGGTGTTAAAGTATCAAGGTTTGATGGAGAAGTATTGGTCTATGGCTCTAAAATAGGCTGAAAGTGGCCATTCCTTCTTTTTTCAACTACTTCACCCATGATATTTTCGGTGAGTTCACTGGGGTAACCCCTCTTACAAAACATGCATTTTAAGTTATTGCATTCTATTAAAAGGTCACCCCATAGGCTCACCATTCTGGCTGCTCTAACAAATTGGCCCTTTACCACCCCTCATTTTTGAGAAAAGGGGTGGCAGCTCGTGAAGTGGAGAAAACTGTTAGAATAGGTCTCCATTTGGTGTACTACAGCCACAAATCTATTAAGTACATAGTCTTTTTTCAGCAAAACATCTAAATATGCTATACTAGTCTCTTCAATAGTGTGTGTAAATTGTAAAAAAGTGGTGGTAGCATTTATGTAATCCAAAAATGGATGGATTAGGTCCTTGGGCCCCTTCCATAAAATAAAAATATTGTTAAGGAAATGGGTGTACATGTGGCAGTGTGGGAAAAAGGTAGACTGTGTCAAAAACCTCCTTTCCCATTCTAACATTACAATGTTAGCATATAACCCACCACATGCCACACCCATGGCCACCCCTTGAGCTTGTAGATAGTATTTCTTATCAAATAGAACTAAATTGTTATGCAGCACCAAGTCCAATAAATGTACCAACATTATACACCTGTCATGTAGTAGACCAACTGAAAAAAGATATTCAAAAAAACATTCTGTACCTATATCATGTGGAATTACACTGTAAAGACCTTCACATCAATTGTAATCAAAACTGCAAACTTGGTTTCATTTATCTTCCTTAAAAAATACCAGGAATCTTTACACAGCAAGGGTTCCCTTTTAAGAAACTCTTTTAGTTCAATATCTACGAACCTTGCATAGGGTGTGTAATGGAAGCCCTCGCATCCACAATGGGGCGCATAGGGGGCTGGCATAAATTCTTATGCATCTTGGGAATCAAAGATGACTGGTGTAACTGGAAAATCAGTAGACAAAAAATGTAATTCATCTATAGAAATAAGTATTTCTATAAATAGGTCTTCCAAGTGTCCCGAATTTTTCTGTAAGCCCCATTCAACTCATTTAAGGAGCTTTCTATATATGTAGGGGTATCAATGATTTCATACATTTTCCTAATATAGTCACTCTGATGCAGTAATACAACACCACCCCCCTTGTCAGGTTTCATAGCCCTTATGCTTATGTTATTAGCAAGTAGTGATAACTCAAAACCTTCTTCCTCACTTAAATTATTCTTAATCATAGAGGTCAAACCACTTTTCTGGGTGCAGTACGCTCTGATGTCAATTTCACAAACTTTTTCAAAAATATCCAACAGAGGGTGTGGAGGGGGATTGTAAGTACTAGATACTTTTATTGGGAGGATAACCTTCTCAACTCCCTGAAAGAGTAGATGCAAATTCAGTTTTCTCACATATTGTTTGAGGTCTATAATACTATCAACTACATTGATAGATTTAGAAGGCATAAAAGAAAAACCTTTCTCCAATAGATCACACAGGTGCACATCTAACTGCAATTCTGTAAAATTATAAACTTTAAAATCCTGTGTGCTATTGACACTCACTGACAAGGGGGCAAATGGAAGGCATTAACCATAAATACTGTGGTAGAAGGCATACCACAATCAACAATATCAGACTCAGAAAATGTCAAACCAGGAGGTATTAAATCCTCCCTCCCCTGTCCCCTCCAGGACCTCTTGTAGTTCCCTCATCCCAGATGGGGGTAGTTGTTCCTGTAATTCGGCCCCTGTGGTTGGACCGAATTGTTAACATTGGCCATCCGTTTGTTCTTGATGCACTCTGATCTTCTTAGTGGAGGGTACTCTTCCTCCTCTAAAAAAGAGTCATTCAAGCCATTAGCAACTTGCTTATGTTCACCAAAATCAACCCCGTCAATATGAAATTGTCTACCAGGGTACCACTCCTGTGAATGGGGAGGGGGTGGGTAGGCATTGTCTGTTCCATATTCATCCACATCCCTTAAGATCTTTTTAGTTTTCCTTTTCTTTATTACCTCCATTGTTTCCTCTATGATATGAAAAATGCGGGTGTAATCAAACTGGTTAACAGGAATGATATGTATTGTGTTATTTTCCTGTCCAAATCCTTTGCTTCATGACACAAACTATCAAGCTGCATATCATTGTATTTAATGACAGTTTCATGTATTCTGTACCAAAATGGTCAAACAGTTTAATTAAATCCCTATGGAAGGGAGAGTTAGCAACAAGGCCAGTCGGATAGCGCCACATCCTTAAGCCTTTAGGGACAATGTTTTTGTTTATACATTTCCTAAAGTAACAGTTATCAATTTGCAAGCACTTAATCTTGAATAACACCCTGTCCAACTCATTTAAACCGTTAGAAATGGGCTGATTAGGTGTAACATTACTGTTGAAGGAATCAAGACACTTGCCACTGTTGAGCCAGTCAGTTAAAAAAATGTCTTTGTCCATGTTTACATGTGTATTAACACAAGAATCTTTACTAGAACAAGCGTTTGCTCCATTCCACTCAAATTAGTGCCCATATCATCTAAGGCAGATGAAAGTAAGCTTGTAGGAGTAGGATGCAACGATATTTGTGAAAGCTGTGAAAGCGAAAGTTGTTCAATATGGTCCATTCGAGCCATTAATTGATTAATCAAAGCTGTTAAGTTGCAACTGGACCCAGAAGAGCCAAAAGAACTGACAGGAAGTGAAATATCATTAGTGCTTCTGCCTTCCATTAAATTCGACACAATTGACTGTTCAGTCCCAATACTCGAGGCATCCATAATGTTGAGCGTGTCAGCAACCAAGAAATGAAACAAAAAAGTCCAAAAACCACAAAATCCAAGAAAACCCTCAGCAAACTGATTCCTCTCCAAAAATATTTAGTGCAGATAATCCAAATCACACAGAAAGCAAACAAAAACTTCACCAAGTGAGGATTAAGCCACCATAAGTGCTTTCATCCCCAAAAGTACTCATTAACATGGAACTTCATCAGATGGCAGCAAAAAGACATCATATCCTTTAAATACATTTGCTATATGACATCACTTCCTCCAGAAAGACAGATAAAGAAAATAACCACAACCCATGCATTTTAAAAGTCAGCAATTATGAATAATCAGACCATAAAAAATATATATGTATATATGTATGCATCCTATAAAGCAACATATTTAAAAGTATATGTTAAAAAATGTATAATAGAAAAATAAAAAATAAAAAGTTAATAAAAAATACATCCTACAAGCAGCATATAGCATTTAAAACAGCTTAAACAGCTCTGTGTCTTGCATTTGCTCAACTACAACCAGCAAACCCAAGACGGAAAACCAGAATTGAAAACCTATGTTAATTATCTATGCAGTGCTTTTAGTTTTAGTAAACTGGAAATAGAAACACTGTAATTGAGACCTGGCCAGCATGTAGCATTCAAACAGAGCTGCCACACTAGTTCCGCTTTTTCTAATAAGTACTGTCAGCCCCCCCCCCCTTTCCAAACAAGGTATTATATCCAAAATAAAGAATTTAAATGTGTGGCCTGGGTGTTGTGTAGTATGCCTAGCAAGGGCATTGAATTCAAACTAGTCCCTGATGCTCCTTACATGCTCACTTATTCTGACTTTAAGTTTTCGTTCGGTTTTTCTTAAATATGCTCCCAGCTCTTTCTTTCTTGCCCGTCACACCTCCAACATTTGCTATCCACCTGATGAAAAATTATTTGGAGTCTACTTGGGGTAGAAAAATACCTATGTAAATACTTCCAGGCAAAGATCCTAAATCTTCTAGACTTTGTTCCATATTTGGGAGATATACATATATCCCTATTGTCTCTTTGTGAATTGCTTATCCAATCTCTCTTCCCAATCCTTTCTAAGCTCCTCTCTGATTGATATTTTATATGCTTTACTAATTATTCCTTTTTTAACATCTCCTTTCTTATTTTTATCAAAAGACGACAACTGTATAGCCTGCCCAATGTCTATAGCTGTGGGAAGAACAAAGACAAAAAGACATGGTGAAGGGGCCTGAGGCCTATAGCTGATAAAATCATCCTGAATTACTTTAATGGTGGTTTGACTCAGGCTAGAAGACAGATAAAGGATATTAAATTGATGCAAACTAACTTTTAACTGCTGATTGTTTCTTAACTGTCTGGTATGATGTTTACTATTCATTTTAACTGTTGGCTGGATCAGCTGAGGCTTGGTTTTATCTTGGCCACTAATATTCTTTACTGCTAGTTAGTTTACGTATTGTTTATTTTAGTTGTTTGTTATGGATTATCACATCAGTATGGTTTGTAAAACAAATAATTCTGATTATCATTCTTCTGTTTGCATAGTTTAATTGTTGTGCTGTAACCAGAATGCAGGATAAGGAACAACAAACTGGTGGC